>NW_007578055.1:84246-91224 GCF_000690725.1 Stegastes partitus | reverse complement strand
ACTGACCTAAAACAGGTAAAGTTTAGCCTGATTTAATATCAGACAGACAGCGCATGTAAACGTGTGTTTTCAGCTGTAAATAGCATCTTTCAACCTTAGTGCTCATCAAAGCACTTCATCCAGTCACACACACGGCGAACGGCGTGTACTTCTGTGTAACTTCACAGAACTTGAGCAGGTTTGCAAAGAAGAATGGGCTTTAAACTGCAGCGTCCGGATGTGGACGACTGTCTGAGATCCACCCCCACATGCTCAAGGCTGTAACTGCTGCCAAATGTGCATCGACTAAACGCCGTCTTGAAGGGGGTGAATACTTGTGCAGTCGCTTATTTTGCAATTTATATCTTTTTAATGATTTGACATCAGATGAAGGAACTCATTCCTGCCCACAGCGATTACTCTCTTTAACTCCAGAGTGCTCATATATTTGCTTTTCATTATGATTTATATTGTACGGAGCCCCTAAAGGGACGTGTTGGAGAAAGAAAAGAAAGGTGCCAAGATTTTTGTGGTGCTCACCAGATACTTATCTGGTGAGCGCCACATAGGGTTCTCGTGGGAGCGGGATACGGGGCGATGTGGGATGCTGGGAGTTTAGGTTCTTTGAAGGGAGCCGGAAGCAAAACTATTGTTTGGAGTGTTGTGTGTCTGTGTCTCAACCTGTGTGTCCGTAGTGAGATTTGTCAGTGCGTAAAAAGATTTCTAAATGTGTACAAAGACATTAGTAGATGAAAGCTACAAGTGCTGAGAACACAGACAAATCACCAGCTAGAAGTCTCACAGTTGGCTGTCTTTGTACGCATGACTTTTGCTGCACTTCTGCTGTGAGAGATTCATATCTGTAACTTCAGGGTTTCTTTGCCCTGAGCTCAGGCTCACAGGTTCGTTCATTCTGGCTGCTCACCACTCTGCTGCTCCGTGAAAGTTTTTGCTCAGCGACCTACAAACTCTTGTTCACGTATACCAGGCGATGACCTGGAATAAGAACGCCACACAGCCGGTGAAGAAGCCCCAAAAAAAGACTCCACTTCCTGAGAATCCTCAGGACGAACAACATCAGTCAGAGACTGCTTGTGTCTTTCTACCGCTCCACCATGGAGAGCATCCTCACCTACTGCCTCCGTACGTGGTTTCAGGAAAGAACTCCAGAGGGTCAGAGAAGGTCACTGGGTGCCCTCCACCCACACTGGAGGACCTTCATGGCTCTTTCTGCCTCAGGAGAGCCGACACCATCCTGAAGGACTCTCACCACCTGGGATACTTCCTGTTCGAGCTACTGCTGATGGTACAGGGCCATCAGAACCAGGACTAACAGACTGAAGAACAGCTTCTTTCCAGCTGCTGTCAGAGCCATAAACGCCTCTTTATCGTAATGAGTGCAACATATTGTTAATGTACAGCTGCCACTACCTCTGTCCAACATCCACCCTGTGCAACATACACTGTGCTTATTATTTAATTTCATCTTTTTTTATAGTTTTATATATATATATTCTTTTTTATTGTGTATAGTTGTTTACAAAGTTTCTATTTATATCTATATTTTTTTGCACTGAAAGGCCTGCCCCCGACTTTTCGTTGTACTCGTTCCAACGACAATAAAACGAATCTGAATCAGTGTTGCGTGTCATCCAAGACTCTGGGGGATCTGGGGGATCTGGGGGATCGCGCTGCCTGATTGTTTGCAGGCTGTGAGCCGGAACAAATACCAGAGTAGTGAATCTCACGACTGACACACAGATTGAGATACAGACACACAACTCTCCGAGCAAATAGTTTGGTTCACTTCAAAGAGCCTAAACTCCCAGCATCCCACATCGCACATAAAACCTGTGAGTCTCCTGTGAGCACCACATAGTTTTTCATTTTTTATTCTCTTCAACATCCCCGTGATATTTTTCCGTTGTGGTCACTCGACTCTTTCCACTCGGGGATCCGTGACGAAGTGGGTGAGACCTCCCGCTTCTCCTCACCACTTAACATCTCACATTACACCGTTTTCATTGTGTGCTGCTTTAATCTGAACCATGCCACGGACTATCAAAGGGTTTGTTTGCGTTAACATGTGACATCAATCTGTCTGTGAAGATTCTCAGTCATCCAGGTCACGGTTATTCTCGTGAATCAATCGGAGCAACTGGATTTGCTTGAGTTCCTCGAAGACGTTTCACTTCTCGTCCATTACTGATCCATTAATGGCTCCTTAAGGATATAAGTGTCTGGAAGTCTAGTCAATCAGAGCTGACTCATATCTCATATCTGGAACTCCCAAGTCAGAGCCGATGAAGCCTCTTGGATGAGAGGTAAAACGTCTTCAAGGAACTTAAGCGAGTCCATTTGCTCCGATTGATCCACGAGAACTTACATCAGCCATACGGGAAATAAAAGAAAAACCACAGCCGTTACTTTCAGTTATCACTTATCAAGTTGCAGCGTAAATGTGGTTTAATTGTCTGTTTCTTTGTTTGTACCTACTTTCCTTTGTTCCTTTGTTCTGACCCACCACACCGGGCTGGTGTTTGGCAGGAGGCCAGTCCAGCACTTCCTGAATTCATGGTGTTGGTGATGTCGGCGTGACACCTCTGGGTCAGACCAAGGGCAGTTTGTATGAAAAGGATCAATCAGAATTGGCTGTAGGTGTGAAGTTTTTCATGTAGAAATGCCTGCAAGTGTGGAATGTGTGCAAGGAGGAGGTTTGTGTATTTGTTTTCATCAGCGTTACAGAAGAGTCAGAAGAACAAAGTGTGAACTGAGCAGCTTGTGTAAGTAGATTCAGCCTCCTCAGGAAGGTGAGGCCAGAACGGGACATCATTTTGTGTCGTTATGAGTTAAAAAACATGAGGAATAAAAGTGGAGATATCTTGAGCAAGATCTGGCAAAACTTTCTCGGAATTGCTCAATAACTTTTGCAAGTTCCTGAGAAAGTGTTATGAGATCTCGTAAAAGCCACATCGATCTTATTGGGCGTTTTGTGAAAACTGTGCCTCTCATTAAGCACTGCTTGGATGTCTTTATATTTTAGGCCGATTTCAAAATAAAACTCTTGTACGGGTGGACGTCCTCCGCTGTCGTTTCTCCATACTGTCGTCCTCAAATGTATTCACAGCCTTCCATTAAAGAAAAGACAAAATTCACTACAGTCGCTCAAATAACTAGAAACTGAAAAAAGTAATAATAAATAAAAATTTGCTAAATTATACTTTAGTGAAATAAGATGTTGCTTTGAACTGTGGTTAAAAAGAATAATTTTAAAAAACAACACAAATTAGAGCACTTTGCTGATGAGCAGTGGGCCAGAATAGCTGTCAACAGGTGCAGAAGTCTGACTGAGAGTTACAGAAAACACTTGATTGGCTCAAAGGATTGTTCAACAGAATATTAGTTTACGGGTCCCATCATGCTTGTTTATATATATATATATAATCAATTTCAACTTATTTCAGTGACAGATGTTTTTTTCCTTCTTTAATGGAGGATATGAATACATCTGAGGACGACTGTATATATACCTATAATCTTCTTCTTCTTCTTTTTCTTCTTCTTCCACTATTGATTTGACGGTTGGCATCCAACGTTCAGGTGCATTACCGCCACCTACCAGACTGGAGCTACCTGTAGTTTTGCTAGATCTTGCAAAAGATACCTCCATTTTTTTTTTCTTTCTCCATGTCCCTTCTGGCCCTCCATAACTTTTAAATATAATTTTTTCCTTGTCAATTATTTAGTATTGTCTTGTTATTTTGAGTCTCACATGAACAGGAGAATAAAGTCTTCACCTTTTTGCACACAACAAGTCTGCCTCCTGTCACCTCCTGTGGGCAGAAATCGGTTTCCACTTTTCACATGTAAGAGTCTTTTTTTGGTGGAAGATTCTTCCACTTCCAGGGATGATGAGCTCTATCAGTGTGATATTAGAGGTATTAGATCACCTCCTGTGGGCCACAAAAGCTCCACCCTGCACCGGACAGCACAAATATATTTAGATATTAATGTGAAGCTGGGAACTTCCCACATTCACTTCAAGTTTACAGCCACCCACAGGTTTTGAGAGGGAGTGGGTTTGCTTTTAAGCCCTTTTTTTTATTATTTATTTATTTTGTGTTTGTTTTGGCATTCCGTGGTAATTAGGACCCAGCCTCTTAATCTGGAAACTCCAGTGATATCATAATCGAGGAGGAGAGACAAGACAGAAAGTGAAAGTAAATATGTCATTAAGAGTCAGCCTGGGATCACAGCGGACTCACACGGCAGACAAACGCACGGTAAGCTGCGATCACTTCACCGCCTTCTTCTCTTTCTTTTCTTTTTAAATGTATTTCTGACTGATCTGGGGAACAAATGTGCGCCCTGTTGGAGACACGAGTGGCTACTGTCGAGGATCTATTGCTGGAGTTAACGTGTGCATGCGCCGGCTGCTTGCAGGGTTTCTTAGCGGCTTTAGTGTGCGCAGTTTAGCGACAGAGAAAGCGGAATGAATGCAGGCTGCACAGACGTGTGTCCAGTCCAGGTTGTGGTTTGCGTTCAGAGGCTGCCTGACGTGATCCGCGTCCACAGACAGGCCCAGGCACTGATTTCTTCTGTGTTTCTTCATTTTCATCTGAATTTGTTGCTTCCCTTCCAATTAGCTTTTCTATGAAGAAATTAAGATACAAATATGAGTGAAGCAGCTCCGGCCGGCAGGTGGTATGGAAGACCATTAGTGCCAAAATTCTTGTCACTGGTGAAATTTTGGCAAAATGGTTTTTTTGTTTGTTTTTTTCATCATGAGCAGATAATGAGTCTGCTTAACAAATTTATTAGACCTTAATGTGAGACTACAGCTGCACTCAATAAACAGCACTGAAGAAGAAGCTTTATTGTCATTGTGCAAAAAAATACAACAAAATTGGAATCGTCTTTGTAGCGGCTAATAAAAAAGATAAAAAATGTGATACAAATAATAAAATAGCAATAAAATAAATACTCTGTTAAAAAATTTAAATTACAAAGTAATTACCAAAATCATTTTTTCTGTTTGTGTAGTGGTTAATACAGCAGTATGTAGAAGTTCTTCAACCAAAATCATATTTTTAATGCTAAAATATCATTATTGTTGTTATTGGCTTCCATGAATTTCAAATGTACTCTTTTACAAAAAAAAAAAGAAAAAGAAAAATAGCAAAGTCCAGTATTATTTCTTGATTAAGATGTCAAATTGTAGTTGTTTACTTGCATTCCTGAACAGAAAATGTAGTTTTAGTGGTTGAATATTGAGATGGATTAATTTCTGACTTCTGAGCGATGCTTCAAATTTGGGTATAAAAAGGTGATTTCAGTTTGAAATTCCTCATTTGTGTTCAAAATGGTAAAACGTCAAGAGCTGAGTGCAAATATGCATACATTAACAAATTAGACAGGTGATCTAATAAATGTGTTAAACCCTTTATATTTACTAATTAATTACTTCATCTAAAATTTTCCTTAAAAAAAAAGCAAAATTACCAATTAGTTTAATTTATTTCTCTTTTTTTGAGTAAGTGCATGTCACTTTATAATGCAGCACAGCTAAAAAAATTAAAAAGTGGACCTATTAAAGTGCAAAACTGTGGGTAAACTGAACACTCCAACATGATAGAAGTGGCTGTTTTATAAATACAGAGCAGCTAGAGCAACTCATTTTCTCCTTTTTGTGAAATCGTTCTCTGACTTCGGTTGTAGCTTTGAATCTTTTCAGAATAAAAGCATCGTCCAGCTGTCTTCCTTCACTAATGAGTCTGTCAGACAACATCGGTGTGATAAAATTAACGATGCGGAGCAAAAGCTTGAGAGAAGGAGGTACAACAACAATCAAACAATAACAATGAATCAAACTTGATTTTTTTCACTCTTGTATTACGGTTAATCATTAAATTCCAGCTGCAGCAGCAGTCATGTGGCGTCCGATTAACAGCGAAACCGTAGCGTGGGGGGTCTGGTTAGCTCGTGTAATGACTGACATGTGTAAATAACTAGCATAGCTCTGGGAATATTAAATCATCTGAAAATGTGCAGCGCAGGCTTCAGCAGGTTCTCTGTGATTACCAAGAAGCAGCTTATGATAAATTAGCACAGTTCTATACGCCTTTAGAACCACCAGTTTAAATCTGTAACGTAACAGAGGCTGGAATCAAGAGATTTTTTGACTTTCTTTCTTTAAATAAATAGATGAAGATTAATTTAATGCTTGCAAACTGACTGATTCATCATTGCTGGAAGAGAGTGAACCAGCTTATCACACTTACATTCTACTTATCAATAAACCTCCACAGTGGTGCTTTGGATTTCTTACACCTCTCCAGTAAGCAGGCAGCTAAAATGAAAAGAATTTTACGCAACGGCTTGTGTTTTGGCATTCGCGACTTGTGGGCCAGCAGCCGTCAGACGAGGTGAAGCCTGTCTGCTCTTGTCACACTTTCTCGTGTAGCAGCAAGACGTCCGTGACGCGCTCGCCTGCACATCCAGTCCATGCTGTAAGCACGTGAAGTGATGTGTGAAGTGGCTGCATGTCGGCGACCTCAGGCAAACCGGCGGGGAAGTCGATAAGAAGCTGGAACGTGAGCTGCCCTTCCTGTCTGATTGGTGTGTTTGCCCTCACGTGTTTGGAGAAAGTGCAGTCGAGAAATTCCAAACAAGAAAAAGGGTTTACACGGTGCTTTGGACTTAATTTAGTCACCAGGAAGCATGTTTAAAATAAGAGATGATGAGAGTGTGTTGTTCCAAAATTGAAGGGTGTAGTTTTCCCTCAGTTCTTGAAATAACAAACTCAGCCACAGAAGAAGTCGCTGAGCTGGACTCAGAGGGGATCGCCAGGAGTTTACCAAAGGGCTTCACCAAAGCCAGGATGTGAAGTGATGTTGATGTTTCTTGCTCCCAAGATCCATCTTGTAAACCAACAATGAGCTTAATCACTTCGAAATGAAGGGGATTTGACTTTGACAGGAGCCAACGCTGCTGTTTTTT
>NW_007578055.1:81252-83129 GCF_000690725.1 Stegastes partitus | reverse complement strand
TCTGTTCAAATGAAGTAAAATTACCATCAGTGTAGGTACAAGTGCTCAAAATAATGACAATAATTAGAACTAAATAACCAACTCACGTGTCCACACAGTGGAGGCTTCCTAATGGAAACTCTAAAATGAACATACAGACAGGTGACTGATTAAAAGTGACCTCTGATGAAGCATTTCCATCCAAAAGAAGCGCTGATTGGTGGTTTGATGAAAGTGATGTTTAGCTGACCTCGCCGTGTGGCAAGGGGGCATTGTCTAGTTGGAAAATCCAGTCACTGGAGGCAGGAAAGAGTTTCCAGCTGATGGAAGAAGACTGTTTTCAAGAGTAGCCTGTACATGACCTGCTTCATTCGCCCCTTCACACAGTTGCATTTGCCCCGTTCTACCCACACTGAAACAACCCCAGATGGTCACTGATCCAGCCCCATGCTTTACTGGAGGGGCAAGACAGTCTGGTCTGTAGGCTTCTCCAGGCTTCGTCCAACCAGTACGTTGGCTGGACTGAAAATTGGATTCATCACTGAAGAGAACCTGAGCCCACTCATCAACAGTCCAATCTTTGTGATCCCCAGCAAAGAGTGACCGGGCAGTTTCGAATGGTCCTTGCCAGACAAGTCACATTTCTCGACAGTGTCCACTCATGTTTGAGGTCCCTGGAGGTCTGACAACGATTCCTGACACAGGAACCAATGAGCACATGGTCATCTCGTGGGGTAGAAAGACGTTTCCTGCCACGACCAGCTAGCAATGTGGTAGTACCATGCTGGCCTTGTTATTTCTTGGTGTTATGAACGACTGTCTTGGAGATGTTCTGTTTTTTCTCTACCTGTCTCTCACTCGTGCCAGTTTCCAGCAGTCCAAGATGGCTGCCTTTGTGGTTTCACATAATTCTGTTGTTGTAGGCATTATGTGAGAGCTGACAACCTCTGAGTTTGTGCTACGACTTGAATGTGAGCAGGAAACCACTCCAGGCCTTTGCATGTGCAGCGCTACATATGACTGCCTCTTACAGAGATGCTTAATCATGTCAAACAGGACATAAAGTATGATGTAATCAGCTGCATTTTTTTGTCGTGTTCATTGTATTCTTCAGGTAATGTTACCTTTAGTGGTAGCAGGCATTAAAATGAACAAGAAACTGAAGAAAACAAGGGTGGGCTAGTCATTGTTTCAACAGGTTTCCTTCAGTTTTGATTGGCAGTTACTTGTGGCCAATCAGGTGGCGCTGTGGGCGGGACAACAGAACGGGACAGAGCGTACAATAGGTCGTACCCCTTATTTATGAATGACGATCTGTAATTCCGTCTGTTTCTCTCATCCTAGTGTATGGTCACAGCGGCAGCATGTCATGGAGATACCTGAGCCACCTGCTTCTCTTGGTGAGTGTCACGGGAGCTCACAATTACACATCACGATCTGATATAATGAGATAAGAATTAATCAGAGGTTTCTATCTACAGTCGGGTTAATTGTGGGGTGGGGACGTGTTTGGCTCGTCTCCCGGCACGTTTGCTTTTATCAGCGATCAGGCGATGCCCAAGCACACAGCAAGCCTTTTCAACAATGTGTTCTTGGTCTTAATAAGCCAAACGTTTTCCCACTACTGGCTCTAATGGCTCTTGACTGATCTATGAAATGTAGCAGCCGTTCTAATTCCAGTATGAGACGTTAAAGCCGACACAGAGAGCCCGTTTCATTGCTGATTGGCCTGATAGTTTGTCACCTTTTCACCCACCGTTGCCTCATTTTATCACGACAGTATAAAGTCCTGCAGCCCTGTTGAAACACATCACAGCCAGGACTAGAAAACTGTTGTCTGTGCAGTATGACACAGTTATATGATGCAACTAGAAGGTTGCCGGTTCGCATCCCGGTGA
>NW_007578055.1:76040-80229 GCF_000690725.1 Stegastes partitus | reverse complement strand
TTGAACGTTAATTCCCTTTTAATGCAAGTATTAAAATGACTGCTTATATCATATTAATTCGTTCATATTAATGTAATCACCTACTTCATTAGTCACCACTGTTCCTTCATCAGCGACTGAACCCTCACGCTGTGATTCCCGACTCCTGAGTGCTTCATGTTTTGCTCATGAGCTGCAGATCACAGATTTAAAAGTTGATAGAACGTCTTTACATTTCATTTTTCCAGTTCATCACAGTCAGGTCTTTCTAATAATGAGCTATGAATGATGCACACGCTGATCATTTGCATCAACCTGGAAGCAGCTTCACATATCTGTGTTAGCTGACTGTCGTCCTCAAATTAATTCATCCCCTTCCATTAAAGAAAAGGCAGAATTCACAATAGTCACTCGATTAATTAGAAACTGAAAAAAGTAATAATAAATAAAAATTTGCTAAATTATAATTTAGTGAAATGAGACATTGCTTTTGAATTGTGGTTGAAAAGAATAATTTTTAAAAAACAAACAAAACCAGAAAAATTAGAGCACTTTGCTTATGAGCTTGTAAATATTTCTGTTGAACCACACTTCAAAAGCAATGTCGTGATTTTCACTAATTTTTTATTTATTATTACTTTTGTCAATTTCTACTTATTTCAATGACAGATGTTTTAATGGGAGGCTATGAATACATCTGAGGACGACTGTATATCAGTCACTGCGTTTCTACTTATTTGACGTGATTTCCTACAACCAAAAAAAAAAAAAGTCTTTAATGATTCTTTTCTCTTTCTGTCTGCCAGGTGGGCCTGACTTTGATCGACCCATCGGAGGAGGGATGCCTCGACTATTTTAAAATGGATTCATGGGTAACTTTAGAACTTTCCTTTCCTTTTTTTTTTTACTCTTGTAAAAGCCAATAAAAAAAGAGAATATGAAAGTTGTCCATTGGTCTTTGAAACTGAATTTTACTTAAAAACAAGCACCCTACTATTCAACTTTTGATGTACTTACTGCGAGGTGCTACAGTTTGGAATCATTTGACATATTGCACAGGTTCTCTCTGCACTCCCTGCTGTTGGGATGCTGCAGTTACAAATACCAAGAAGGGCTAGCAACACCACGGTTGGGGAAAGTCTTTATCGTGACAACTTCTAGACAACAAAAGCAAAGAACCGATAGCTGCCAACCCTCTGGAACATCTGGCAGACTGTGTTCCTGTAACAGACCCCAGCATGTCATTGTGACTGTAAATCACGGAATCAGCAGGAGTTTAACGATGATGTTCTTCTGTTCTTCTCTGCTCTGTTTCAACTCCAAGACCGAGTACGCAAGCCTGACTGACCCGGTCGACCTAGTGATGCTCAACAACACCAAGGTAACGTAACAAGACAGTGGACACGAATGCAAATGCATCTAAATGCATATCTACGGTGGCCGATGGGGGCAGATGACGAACGCGTACACAAACGAGCTGCATATACATGAATGTGTTGCATAAACAGAAAAGTGCTGCGAAAACAAAATGCAACACAACAGAAGTACCCCAGGCCTCTAGGGGCAGTTTATAAGTCTTTGGCTTTTCAGTCTCTGTGATTCTATGGGTGCTGAGCAGAGACGGAAAAAGTACTCACATTCTCTACTAAAGTAGAGAGTAGAGATACTTGTGTAAAAATAGAAGTACTGATTCAGCTCCGTTACTCAAATAAAAGTAAAAAAGTACAGGTTCAGAAAGTTACTTAAGTCCATCCATCCATCATCTATACACCACTGAATCCTCACTAGGGTCATGGGGGGCTGGAGTCTGTCCCAGCTGACTCAGGGTGAAGGCAGGTTCACCTGGACAGGTAACCAGTCTATCACAGGGCTACACTTAGAGACAGACAACCAAGCACACTCACATTCACACCTACGGACAATTTACAATCACCAATTAACCTCAACATGTTGTTGGAACTTGTGGGAGGAAGCTGGAGAACCTGGAGAGAACCCACGCTGCACGGGGAGAACATGCAAACTCAGAAAGATCCCGGGTGTCCTCACCGGGACGTGAACCGGCGACCTTCTTGCTGCGAGGCGACGGTGCTAACCACCTACTTAAGTACAAAAGTAAAAATTAATTTTTAGCTTCAATGATACACGATGCCTCTTTTGATAACTTTGTTTTAAGCACACAAAATAGGATTGTTTTCATCCTCTAAGAAGCTGCACAGTGCTGCTACAGAGAAGAACAGCATCACTGGACAGTTTTCCACTTCAGCAACATTATGAACATTAAATATTATGATCAACATGGAAACACTCGTCTCTTCAAGACGACCAACATCTTTTATTGAGCCTCAGCAGAAGCTGGTTCTCAAAGTTCTGCCCTTTTGGGTCTGAACATCAGTCCTGCGGTGCTAAAAAGCCTCTGGGACACCGCTGGTAAAGATAAAGACGTTTGATGTTACGTCATGTCGCTATGTCATCATCCATGGATGTTGAAACGAGTAATGAGCCAGTTTTGAGAATGTAAGGAGCAGAAAGTCCAGATATTTGTGTTCGAATGTAGGGAGTAAAAGTAGAAAGTCATCAGAAAAGTTAATACTCAAGTGAAGTACAGATACCTGCAAAATCTACTGAAGTACAGTCATGAAGTATTTGTACTTCATTACTTCCCACCTCTGGTGCTGAGACGGTGCTTTCCGACCGTCTCCCTGTGTCCTCTCTGTTATTTCTGTTTATCCATGGAGACGAGAGAATCAAAACCTTTCCAAACAGCCTTTCCCTCAACTAACGTTCGGTGTCTCGCTCACCGTTGTCTGCCTCTCAGGTGAATAGCTCACTACTGCCCCTAGAGGCCTGGGGCACCTCCGCTGTGTTGCGTTTCCTTTTTGCACCGCGTTTCTGTTCATGCACGTCATTTGCCCCCGTCGGCCACCGTCCACATCGGACCGACTTGCGTTTGACTAAATGTGCACATGTCCTCTTCTTGTTTCAGGACATCATGGAATGTTCTGTGGAGAGGGCGTACCTACAGAGTTTAAGCAGAACCAAAAATCTAAATTTATTCTACATACTGAAGCACTGCTTCGACAGATCAGTGAGTGAACAGCAGCAGCTTTTACTGTCATGTTCTTCATGTTGGTCTCACTTTTATTCCTGCATTGTTGTTGTTTTTCTTCTTTTTGCTTAAGCTAAGCAATCCGATCGGCCTGTTTTTTTTCCACAGAACGTTTCAGGGATAAGTGAAAAGTGTCGAGGGGAAACTTCAGAGGAGATCCTGTTCTATCACTTCATGTGCTGGACGGCCAAAGCAGTAGAAATCGACGTGCCTCCCGACTACTGCAGCGACTACGGTGAGTACGTGTGTTGTTGTTGTTGTTGTCCGTGGTGTGTGTGTGTGTGTGTAGGTGTGTTAAATGTGGCTGCTGTTGTGTCTACCAGCGTCCACATGTCAGAGCTTGTGTCCAAAAGCACATCTGCTTTTCCTCTTGTGTTCGTTCACTGAATGATGTAACTATGAGTAGTTTGTCTAATTCATGACCTTTCCTGATTTGCTGTTCTTCAGGGACTTTATGCAGCATCTATGCAGAGATTTCATTCCCCATCACCGTTGGTAAGTCACTGCTTTTATTTAGAAATGCAGAAGAAGTGCATGTTGACAGTGTGCATTTCATCTGCTGGAGATCGTGCTTGCTGGTGTGCAACAGCAGTTTACCGTCTCTTCCTCCCGCTTAATCCAATAAAACTAAATATATGTATACTGATTGTAGCTGCTGCAGCTTTGGAAATCAGTTTTTCATGCTTGCATTAGATGCATCTGCACAAAAATCTTACTTTGTCCTGTGCACTCTGTCTCTCTACCGCACGAATATTAACATTTAAAGGTACAGGAAACTCCATTCAGGTTCCTCTTTATGTACATCTGCATTAGAGGCTATTTGCTCGACATTTAAATAAGCAACAAGGAGTTCATGTGGCTTTTCTCACAGAGGTTCAACATATTTTGATTCCTTATAAACTGGGGATAATATCACTGTTTATCATTAAAGTCTGATGAAATGCTTCGGCCCAAAAACATGAACACTGACACCCTAAAAGTTTACTGAAAATGTCGCATAGAAAAAAATACTTTACATAAAAGTCGTCTGTATTTGAAAAGCACTGGAGCTGTCTGCACCTGCCAGAGGCCCTCCACAACAAGACGAGACATAAAAATATGTTA
>NW_007578055.1:73119-75085 GCF_000690725.1 Stegastes partitus | reverse complement strand
CCTGACGTGTGTGACGTGTCTTTTATCAGCTGTTGTTCCTCGCTGTGGCCAATCTGACACACCCACGGGATCTAACAATCTAATAAAACTATTAGAAGTGTATTTTTCATTGCATAATTCTTTGACAGCAAGTTCAACCCAACAAGCGATCCAGTGCAAAGAACACCAACAGACAGACATCGTGGTTAAATCAGCGTTTCATCCCTCGCGGTCGATACTTTCGGTTTTATGTTTGCTCCCTTGACTCTCTGCACTCTCTCAGCACTTATTATCGAATTAACACCAAAGTTGACATTCAGGCTTTTAGTCCAGAAAGCAAGTTTGGAGAATTGTCTAAATGTTTTGCCCCTGAGTTGAGAGACTCTCTGGGTTTTCACTACCGCAGATGAAGATCATCAGTTCCTGGTTTTTGAGGGCAACGTCCTGGCAGCCACGTTTCCAGCTCAGTTCACTTCAGCTCAGTTCTAACAGACGTTACTGCTGTTGTGCGAGAATCAAAACAGAATTTGTGCAAGTATTTGGTCAGTGCAATCATACGAACATTAACACAGAAACATATTAATTGCATATGCACGGTGTATCACATGCATGTGTGTGTGTGTGTGCTGGTGCATGTGGGCTTTGTGTTGCTGCTCTGCCTCAGTGTGTGGTTATGCTGGTACAGACTGGACAGCTGGACAATCCATGTCTCCTTCTCCTGCTGCAAGTATTTTTCATTTGAGAGGATCAAGTGAAAAGACGCTGGTGTGTAAATAAATATATTTATATGTCAGAGTGAGGATTTAGTGCAGCTAAAAAAAAAAAAAAGACGTTTTAGAATTAAGAAGCGATTTTAAATGGAGTCGAGCAAAGTCTGTGAAATGCAGAATAGATTTGGAAAACTCACCTTTAAACTCAGCAACAAATCGCCGAAGTTATTATTGCTGGATTAAAATCAGCAGGACTATAAATACACGCGTGTCTTTAGTGTCTGTGCAGTGACTGTATATTTTCATCTTTGGCTGCTGTTCGGTCTCCATCAGGGAACGATGTTCTGCTTGATCCATTAAAGAAATCTGCTGACTAATGAATTCAAGGAGTATTTATATGTGCAGATCTATAGACATGCACATAGATTTGGAGTTCTATCCTAACCTCATTTAAACTGGAGTATCCACAATTACAAAGCATACCGTTACAGATTTGATTGTTACATCATGAAAAGCTTGGATTATATATCACATGTTGTTACCTCTGAGTCGTCATGGTGTGCTTCAGCATAGCAGGCAGCCTGCATAAGCTAATGTTAAAATCAGAGACCGAAACCATTCATGATCTGATCTACAAGTATTCATCACACTGGGGAAAAAAAATACCAGAAAAACAGTTTCTGTACTGCCCCCACAAGTGTTTCACTTGTTTTGTACTCTAACAGCACATTTAGGAGGAGCTCTTGCGTTTTTTTCCCAGGATTCTAATTGGCTAGCATGGCTGTATGCTTCTCGTTACACTGCCCCCTATAGGTTTGGCAGCTCATAGCAGCTCTTAACGACACGTTTATGCGGGTTTGTGTACGTGAAGATTTTTTTTAAAAAACGATCTGTTGTAAACAATGTTATTTTTGAAAACGTAGATCCGTTTTTGTAAATACCTGGCTATGCGTAAACGTGGCTTCAATCACCTGTTGCCATGGTGAATCATCGCATCAGCACCCCATTGATTGTCTTTTCATTCATTCACCACGCCCACGTGTGCTTAACGCAGAGTGGACAAACTCTGAGTTTATTCAGCGATTCAGGTAGTCTGTTCTGGAACTGAACTGAACTGAGAGTCCCATTGTCGGGTTTGATCAAGTCAGAGTTCAGGTTTAAAGTCAGACTTTGTTAAACCTTTCTCTCTGGAAGCCAATGGGATAAAACACTGAATAACTAATTTTAAACCGTGGATATTGATATTTTATTTTAGGTAAAAGAAATATGGACTTTTC
>NW_007578055.1:57428-72286 GCF_000690725.1 Stegastes partitus | reverse complement strand
GGCAGGGGTAAGACATCTAAATGGAACTTTGATTTGACTGCATGGTCGCTGTGTTTACAGTAACCGTGGAGAATACTCATTTATGGTTTGAAAAAAACTCAAACAACGAAGTTCCAGTCAAGAGTGTAACCACCGTTTTGAATTTAGTTCTAACTGTGACACTCTTAAGGAAAGAAATCAGGAGAATTTATCAGGAAAATGTCTGTGAAGACTCTCAGTCATCCAGGTCGTGGTTGATTAATGGTAGCAACTGGACTTGCTTGAGTTCCTTGAAGACGTTCCACCTCTCATCCAAGAGGCTTCATCAGGTCTGACTGACTAGTTGGGAGTTTTCAGATATTCTTAAGGAGTCATTAACACCTGAGTTTTGGTTTCAATTGGGGGTTTGTTGCTCCTCCTCCTCGTTATGTGAGTCGTTTGTGCTGCCACAATGGGGTTTGTTAAGGTCTTTTGTGGCTAGGTGTTAATGGCTCCTTAAGGATGTAAGTATCTGGAACTAGTCAGTCAGAACTGTTGAAGCTTCTTGGATGAGAGCTGAAATGTCTTCAAGGAACTCAAGCAAGTCCAGTTGCTACGATGAATCTACGAGAATTTATCAGGTCATGCAAATCAGAAAACTACAATAGTGCTTTTTGTAAAGATCACCGTAATCTCATCCTCCAGTGTGTAACAGCTGCGTTGGTCCACAGCACAAAGACGTATTAGCTTCACAATGAAAACTGTAGAATTGTGAGATTCTTCATTATTTTTGGCCTTTTCTTTTCCACTGGCCTGCGTCACAGGACTTTCACCCACGTTTCAATTCCCACACGATTCCACTTTTTCGTGGCTTTTCACTCTTTTCTTTTCAGGCACTGTTTGCCTTGATTCACGCTGATCCTGCACTTGAACTCCAGCCTCGTAGCATGCTGGGACAAAACACTTGGTTAAGGTCATATTAAAATACACCCAAAGAAAAAAAAAAGAAAAACACAAGCATCTTACAATTTTACAGCCTTTTTTTCTTTTGTGAAACTAATAAACTCTTTGAACCAACACAGCTAATCTGGGCTGTTCAGATAAAAGCAGTAATAAAACACAAAGTTAAAGAGAGCGATAAAGCATTAATCGTACATTATCGATGATAATTTCCCTCGTCAGGCACAGCTGGCAGCAGTAATCCTGCTTCACATCACAGACTGTAGATAAAAGATTAACCTCTGTGTCTGGAAAATGAAGCACCTGCATTCTTTGTAACAGCCAGCAGGGGGCGACTCCTCTCATTTCGACTGTATAGAAGTGTATGAGCAAATGAACCTGCTTCTTTTTTGATTTACTACCTCAGTAAACATTTTCCTCATGAGTTTATGGTCTCGATGGCTAGTTTCACCTCTCCTTCAATGCAGCAGGATGTTCATTTTGCAAATTGTATTCTAATTCAAAGTAAAACAGCTTTTAGAAAAGCTTTACAAAAGCAAAGGTAGGAAGACTTACAGGTTGGCTCACAAATGCTTGTCTGGTTTATGTCGCTCTAATTAAGGAGGAGGAGAGCTTAGTTTCCGAGCTGGATTGCATGTGTTGATGTGATTTCGAGCGCAGCATGATACAGCATTGGCAGCTCAGCATATATGAATGCAAGGTTTTCCAGTGGCAGAAACAAGATTTGTTATTCCTTCTGCATGAGCTTCGTCTTTTACAATCAGTGAAATGAGATTGCAATTTGGTGAGAATGTCTAAACATTTACCACAAAAAAAAGACACTGATTGTAGTTTTCTTCTTTTGCCTTGTGATTAAAAAAATAAATAAAAAATTTGAAGATTGTACAAGATAATTAAATAGTAGTTTCCTGGTCATACGCTGTGAGTTTACAGTTGTACTGATGAACTTTTTTTTTTGCATCTGCTCATAGGTTCACAGAAGTACAACAAAGGTTCAACAGATACACGTGACACAGGTACAGTAAGTGTTTGACTTCATCAAAATGTGCAGATTTGGGTTTGTTTTAGTAGTTTAAAAAGGGTCCCTATTAGCCGAATGCCAGAGAAATTAGCTGCTCTTCACTAACGATGACACTGTGTGCACAACAACACGTGTGCTGATCAATGATGATGAAGACACAGAACAAAGAAATGCCAAAATAGCACATCGTCAATGTTTTAGTGCGACAGAATTCTACAAATCGTGTTTTCATTGGAGCTTATTAGGAGTTGCGAAGCTCCCTTGTAGTTCACACCCTGATTGAGTGAAAAAAACACTCCAACTGCTTGAGATTCAGTGACAGCAGTGCTCCAGTTTAGCAGCATTTGAGCTCCAACAGTTTCCCCTCCAGCGGCCTCCAGACCCGGGTTCAGCCCTCAGCTCTGAGCTCCGTTAACCTTATCGCTGCCTTTATCTCAGCTGAACCACTCTGGCTGTAGCAGAGATACATGTTCTCCCTGCAACACTTACAGAAATGTTCTCTTGTCTCTGTGTGAGCAGACATCTTGAACCTGAAGATTTTACTGGTGATTTCTGTGATACTGAACGTCACCGTGCCGGTCATCGTTTACCTGCGAATGCGTCTCCAGAAAAAGCAGCAGGTGAGCAAAAATGTGTTTCTTGTTTTTGTGTAGCTCCTTTATGTTGCAACCAGTTTAGCAGCTACAGGTAAGGAGCACAGCGGCATGCAGGAAGGTACAGTGGGATTATATATGAGCCAAGGATATTCAAGTCATGTCGATGTTGATTTCTGGGCTGCAAGGTGGAGCGGTGGTTAGCATCGTTGCCTCGCAGCTAGAAGGTCGCCGGATGAGGATCTTTCTGCGTGGAGTTTGTATGTTCTCCCCGTGCAGCGTGGGTTCTCTCCGGGTTCTTCCTCCCACTCAGTCCAGAAACATGTTGAGGTTAATTGGTGATTCTAAATTGTCCATAGGTGTGAATGTGCTTGTTTGTCTGCCTTCACCCTAAATCAGCTGGGATAGAGTCCAGCCCCCCTAGTGAGGATTAAGCGGCGTATAGATGATGGATGGATTTTCATACGTCAGTCACTCTTAATCTGGAAATCAAATCAACCAAAAAAAAAAATCAATCTATTTCTTACAACATCAAAATAATTAAAGTTTCATTTCTTTTTTTTTTTTTTGGAAAAGATGGCAAACGGAGCCTGGATCTGGTCAGACACAGACCCGAAGGTACTTCTGATCGAAACTGTGCAGCGCATGCTTCCCTTCTTCCTCGATCCCACTGTTTCCCTGCTGTGGAATGTGTTTGTTTAGGATGATTAACAGCAGTGCAGGGCATAAAGAGGAAGCTATGTTAAAGTTGTTGTTTAACCACCTCTGTGTCGGGCAAAGTCGGAAACAACCGTCCAGTCAGAGCAGCTTTAATGAATGATTGCCAGAAGTTTGTTTTTATGATCAAAGAAAGAAAAAAAAAGTGTTATATGACATTACAAGCTTGCCTATATTAAACTTTTGTTTTTTTTTTTTTGCACTAATCTCTGCGTTAACTCATCTCTGCACTGAATGAATTGATTCTCCTGCTATCTGAACCCACAACCTCTGGTCCTGTTAGAAGCATCCCATCAGGCTGCAGCTTCTAACAGCATCTTATTTTTTTTCTCTTTCAGCCAAATGGAAATGTGGAAATGGTTCCATTGCAGGTAACTATGAGACTGCAGTGTCTAATGAGCTGCACGAGGACGTTCACACATGGTGCATTTCCTTTCACGCTGTCTTTAAAGGAACGTTTCACAGTTTCGGGGGTGACTAATGTGTGGTATTGATAATAACTGATAATCAAATAGCGCTTGTCTAGACACTCTAGTTATCCGTTCACACACATTCATTGCGGTGGTAGAGTTGCCAAAACAATCAGTCGAAAGACACTAAAAGAAAACTTGGAAGGACCTGCAGAGGTCATGATTCCTGCTGGGTTTATCACCCGGTGTCCTTTCACATCACACAGTTTCCATTTCTTACATGTTTTTTTTATAAACACGTTGATAGGAGCAGCTTCCGGTGACTCCCATAAACATAAATGACCCAGATTGATTTCGTCTTACCCAACTGGTCTCATAGTTATCTCTCTCTCTCTCTGTGTAAAAATGGACTTTGTGCACAAGTCCTTTATTATTGCTTTTTGGCATTTATCAGCTTTAGTGGGCAGGAAGACAAGCGAGCAAGGAGAAGAGTGGGGGAAGGACATGCAGCAAGTAACTGTAGGCCGCTGCATCGGGGACTTTAGGGCCTGTTTATGGGTCGCCCGCTCAACCTGTTGAGCTTCCAGGGCACCCAAGTCCTTTATTTGAAGTGACACAAAATGGATCCAAGAAAATGGATGGATGATAATAGTTCAAAGCACCGCCATGCTTTCAGCCTTTACAGCTGCACTGGTTGTAGGTTCTTGTTAGTGTCCAGACGCTGAGCTCTCTTCTGTCTTCTCACTGTCCCAGAATGACGCCTAAATTCAGCTGTGACTGAGAACAACACCAACATCTGCACTCTTCTGTATATTCTTCACGCATCGCAGCTGTGAAATGGAACACAGTATTATTGCCTCGGGGCCCACGTTGGAAAGGATCAACCGAAAGGCAAAGTCTCACTTCAACTGGGAAGACAAGTGAGAGTTACCATGCGGCAGCATGCCAGCTGGCTGAGCCACAATGCCGTCCCTGCCAAGCACTGTGTGTCCAAAGTGCAACAAAGACCTCCTCAAAGTCTCAACTGAGTTTGTGAATTTTAAGGAAGTCTGCTGGGAGAAGCTTGTTTTTCTCCCATGTTATTTTGAAGAGCAAACTGGGAAATGTTGAAGCAGGAATGTTGGTGTATTAATGAGGCAGACAAGAGCTAGAGAGCAGCAGGGCGAAGTACACTTCTTAATATTTGATGTGCAACCTTGGCAACATTTGTAAAATGTGGCAGCGTGAAGGCCTCAGCAGAGTTCTTACCGGTAATGTGTTGTTGTTCTTGGCAAAGCCAATTTATTGTGATGTGCAGCTTACACTTCTGGATTGTCTACACTGTGTCAATGAGTGCTTTGTGTCACATCAACCAACCTATCAGATAGGAATCACAAAAACCACGATAAAGTCGACTCAGCCTTTTACTTCTAGGATCACCTCCTCTGTCTTAACTTTCTGCGTCCAGCTGTCCAACTTCAGCACATAAAGCATGCGTGTGCAGTGATCAGTGTGTGTTGGTTGCTCAGGTTTTATTTTATGTTGTTTTCCATCCTGTGCTTTCAAATTGACTGTGATGAGGATGCAAGTGAAAAGCCGACTGTGCATCCATGAAATGAAATCTGAATAACTCTCAGATGCGTCTTTTTTTCATTGTGATACACTGCAAAGCTAGCCAGCATGATTATGCTATGCCACCTCTCCTGCAAAAATGTGATTAAAAATAGGTGCATGTTGTTGTTCTGGATAGGTTCTCCTCCATCAGGCTCATACAACTAAACTTCCTAAAGTTATTGTGTTGAATATCTTAGCATCATAGAAGATGAACTAATACTGTGCACATACTCGTTTGCATGTGACAAGTGGTCGTCAAACACACACAGTGTCAAATTATTCACCAGTCAGTCAGTGTCAGTAGGAATGTGATGCATGTAGATCCGTGTGTGTGTGACTTTGTGATTGTGTGGGTTAAAGCGGATCTTTACCATCTTCTACAGCAGGTTCTGTAGGTCTGTGCCAGTGTTGGAAACTGAGCCAGCGATCCCGTGAACCAGTTTAATGAACACCTTAAGTTCTCAGGTGTGCACGCTCCAGGTGCCACACTGTAAGAGCACTTAAGCTCTTGTAGGAGTTCTCCTGCTGTTGTTGTTGTGACAAGTCTCGGCTACTATGGTTTCTAAAGACTCCAAAGCTTTCTAGTGCTGATGGAATGAAGACTGATTTCCAGTCTCCTTAAGTACAAGATCAGCCTCTTTGTTCTGCCATTCATGGGAAACGCTGTGGAGCTCCCGCGCCGCTCTGCCTTGTTTGTCTTGTGGTTTCACAGTGTTTGTCTTTCAATGCATTTACTTTCTGTTCAGCCATTTACAAGATGTACTTATTTTTGCATGTTTTTAAAGCCATCTATTTATTGTGTCAGAGTAGGAGTGTGTGTGTGTGTGTGTGTGCTTGGTTTTGAACATGCAGCTAGGATGTGCCGTCCCTGTTTAGACTGATGATAATGCACAGACTGAATTGTGAGAACACTGAGAGAGCAGGAATCATGTTATATGCTATGATCGCCTTCTGTGTGGAAGTCCAGCCATATACATGAGTAAAAAAAAAGAAAAAATACATCTTAAAAAAAACACCAGGTTTGGAACACTAGGACTTGTATGTTGACTTTGGAACAGGAAGATTGTATTTTTCATTTTGGCAGCATAAGTGTGAAATAGTAAAGTAACAGAACAGCTCAGCTGTCACCTGGTCGTATATTTTTTGTCAGTGTTATATGTATTTTTTGTACCATCTTTATTCTGTAAAAGGAAAAAAAAAATGAAGAAGTGGGGCTGCAGGGTGGCTCGGTGGTTAGCACCGCTAGAAGATCACCAGTTCACGTCGTGGTTGAGGACACCCAGAGTTTACATGTTCTCCTCGTGCAGCGTGGGTTCTCTCCGGGTTCTCCGGCTTCCTCCCACACTCCAAAAACACCCTGAGGTTAATTGGTGATTCTAAATTGTCCGTAGGTGTGAATGTGAGTGTGCTTGGTTGTCTGTCTCTAAGTGTAGCCCTGTGATAGACTGGTTACCTGTCCAGGTGAACCTGCCTTCACCCTGAGTCAGCTGAGATAGACTCCAGCAACCCAAGTGAGGATTAAGCGGTGTATAGATGATGATGGATGAATGAAGAAATGTGTTCACTATTTGTTTCTGTAGAAGAATTCAGCATTACAGGTGAATGCTGATGTATATTACAGCATGTGTTGGTTTCTGTGAGTTTCTTAATGTTCGATGCCACCGTGTTTATTTCTGACGTTTGCAGGGCCCCAAAGTCAGAACTGTGTGCAAAAGTCATAATATAACAAATAAAGTCCTTCTGTTTGGACACTACGAGTTTCCTGGTCGTATATTTCCTCAAACGGTGCTTCATAACTTTCATTTTTAGAACAACTGCAAGATTTGTCACACTTTTTAATACAATATAGCTTTTCCTGTGATGTTTCTATGTCGTGAAGATAAAAACAATGGATATCTTTTAACACTAATAGCCACACATACCAGAAAGATCGTGTCAGTACAGCGTGATGATTGTGATCAGCCACTGAAAGGGAAAGACGGTAACACCGATTATCTTGTCAAAATTGCAGCAAGTGAACAGTCAGTTCTTGAAGTTGATGAGTTGGAAGCAGGGCAAAGAGGCAGTGGGAGGATCTGAGTTAATTTAACAAGGACCAAATAGTGATGGCCAGACAACTGGGTCAGAGCATTTCCAAATCAGCAGGTCTTGTGGGATGTAGTGGTTAGAAACTACCAAACAGCGGTCTTCTACTTGATCAAGGATCAAAACACTGGTTCAGAAAATTACAGTCAGCGAGCTGTTCATCTGTAACCAACTTCCCCAGCAATGGATAGAGCTTCATGTAAATGTGATGCAAAGCAATTGGCTTCTAAACAGACATTTAATTTAAATTGGCAAACGTGAATGGCTATCTGGTTGTGGAGGAGCTGTGGTTTAAACTTCGCTCTCCCTACGTTGGTGCTCAGATATGTCCTCTTGGCACACGATCCATCCAATCTGCAGCATCCGCGCCCTGTAAAGAAAAACCTCCCTACAAACATCTGGATATCAGTACTTTTCCTCTGAATAGCTGCCATATATGCTGCTCTTACTTCGAAGGGGGATGGTATGCCTATCAGTGCAAGGTACTGCTCGGTACCATTATCTGTGTACATTATGTGTGTGTATGTAGCTGCATTCACTCCATCTGACCCGGTTCAATCTCCCTGAGTTCAGTCTCTCAAGGCCTGCTTGAATCCTTCAAAAAGTACATATGCAACAAATTGTGCAAATCAGGGCTTCCTTGATTTTTCCTTATTAGATGAAAAAGGGACATTGAGAGCGA
Organism: Stegastes partitus; assembly: GCF_000690725.1. Classification (NCBI taxonomy): domain Eukaryota; kingdom Metazoa; phylum Chordata; class Actinopteri; family Pomacentridae; genus Stegastes; species Stegastes partitus. The sequence goes on along the minus strand of NW_007578055.1, from coordinate 64,267 downwards.
CAACGAAAGAGAGACTGAGGAAGCGTGTGACGAAGTAGTTCTGAGGCTGTTCAGTTCCGACTTTAGTGGTTTTCAGGAGGAAGATGAAGACAGCGATCAATGACTTTTCCTGGTAGGCGACTGTATTTTTTTTTTTTTTAACCAGCCGTGTTACAGGCACTGCTCGGAAAAAAGCATTTATGGTACTTATTGGTGTATGTTACCGGTACGTATTTAATTAATAGTTTATAAAATCTTTCTGTGTGAATATCTCATGTTACAACGTGGACACCTGCAGCTTATAGACAAGTGCAGCCTGTATATGTACACATTTTTTTCTTTTTAAAGTCAGTGGGTACGGCTTATAAACAGGTGAGCTCAATCGTCTGAAAACTACGCCACTCCTTTTATATCACACACTGACATTATATCCCCAGTAGCTTCCGAATAAACATAACTGGCCTTAGATGGTTTCAGCTTCCATCAACTGATCTGAGATTTAATTGATCAATTTATCAAAAAGTTGTTTTACGCGTAGGTCCTTCAATTTTATATTGCCAAATATAAAAGCTCTTCTTCCTCCACGGGTGACGCCACGTGCAGTAACGTGATGTTTACGTAGGGCGGCACACAGTCCTGAGTGTGTTGATGTGGTAACAGAGGCTGCTGAAAAGATGAAGTGGACACTATCAACTTGTTATCAGCTCTCCAAACTCTCCCCGCTATGCTGCGCCGCTTGTTTCCTGCTCAGCGCAGCAGATAAATGTCCCACATGTACGATCGTCAGACGAGGTTTGGGAATCGTTTTTCAAAAAAGAGCTGCGGTGCCAGCAGCACAGTCGGATGTTGGTTTAGCTTTTCCCAGCAGCATGTCAAAAAACACACACTTGCTTGAACGCATTAGGCTTGAAGAGTTTCCAAAGACAACAAACAAAGAAGACAGAGAAGCCTGACAGTTCTACTCTCACTGATGGACGAATTCCAAAGACGAAGCCGCGCGCTACCCTCAGGGTGTTATCTGCTGAGTTTATTAACGTTTCCTGAATGATGAGAACCTCCAACTCATGGAACTCGAGGTCAGCCAGGAAAGGTCACCGATCCAAACTGACTTCCGTGCCTGATCGAGGAAGTCTAACGTGAACTGATAAAAAAAAAAAAAAACGTCCAAATAGTAAAAGCCTGTGGGAAACGTTATCACCTCCTCGTCTGCATGCAGTGAGCCTGAATGACGCACTGCTGGTTACGGAAAGTTGCAAAAGACTGTCGAAGCCAGCGTATTAACACTTCTCTTAATTTGACCCGTATGACGACAACTTTAACATGTGTGCAGAAGTTTAGCATTTCTGACTTTTGCAACCCCCCGGGGTCATATTAGAAAGTCTAGTAGTCCTGAGGGAACACCATTAATCAGGCAAGATGATGAGTTTGTGCTCATCTCTAATAAATCAGCCATTTCTTGGACTACTTTGCCATTACTCGTCCTTGTTTGGCAACCAGTCCAGTGTAGTTCTGTCCTATTTTTGCCTACACTAACTGTAACTTTGTCCTGCTGTCCATTTGATGCGTTGGCAGAAAAAGTTCTTTATCAGAATCAGAAAAACTTTATTTATCCCTGAGGGGCAATCTGGTGGACACATTAAAAATGAGAAAGAAAAAAGAAAAGACAAAAACCATGGGTGGGCGAAAGCAGCAGATTACAGTCGTCCTCCCATTTATTCATACCCTCTCATTAAATAAGGAAGCTGTAGCTGAAATATGTTGAAATTTACTAAAGTAATAATAAATAAAAATTTAGTGAAAATCATGACTTTGCTTTTGAATTGTGGTTCAACAGAAATATAAAAAAAACCCCAAAAAAACATGCATGATGGGACCCGTAAGCTAATATTTAGTTGAACAACCCTTTGAGCCAATCGCTGCCATCAGGTGTTTTCTGTAACTCTCAACCAGACTTCTGCACCTGTTGACAGGTATTCTGGTCCACTGCTCATCAGCAAAGTGCTCTAATTTGTCCGGGAGAGTTTTGCTTTTTTTTTTTTTAATTATTCTTTTCAACCACAATTCAAAAGCAATGTGTTATTTCACTTGATTATAATTTAGCAATTTTTTATTTATTATTACTTTTTCCAGTTTCTAGTTATGTGAGTGGCTATTGTGAATTTTGCCTTTTCTGTAATGGAAGGGGATGAATACATCTAAGGATGACTGTATGTGCAGCTGCCAGTAACAGTATGAGTGTTGCTGCAGAGGTGGTAAAGGTAGCAATGTTCATATAAGTGTCAGAGATGTAAAACAGCAGATTATGTATGTATTTATTCACCCTAGAAGTTGTTGCGTATAAACAAAGGTTCATGGTTCACGGAGTCTTTATTACCCCCCGTGGGATAATTTGCTCTGCAGCAATAAAACAATCAATCTGTGCAACAATCGCACAGGAACAACAATAAATAGCAAAGAGACAATAATAAATGAATAAAACAGAAAGTCGATATACTTGTTCAGCAGGAACAAAAGAACGCTTGTTAGTTCTGCATTTTGGCTGGATGCTACCTGCCAAAGGGTGGCTCTGATCCACGAGGACTGAACGGGCCCCACAGGGGAAAGATACAAAGAGAAAACTGTTTTATAAAAATACTTGGACACGGCCTAAGAGTGAATCTGTTTGCACAAGCGAGTGTTGCATAAATTACGAAATCTATGATTCAGGAAAGTGCAAGACTGAACAGAGAACTACTGTTTCACTTAATTACCCTGCAGGGAGGGAGGAGTGCTGGAGCTGAATCAGAGTTTGTCACCAGCAGCATTGGACATGACTGTCAGACTGCATTCTTTGTACATGATTAGTCAAAGCTTTGTATTTCGCCTCAGGCCAGAAAACCCACAGAGGTAGAAAATATAGGACAGATGGAAACTGTTGTCTTGCACAATACTACGGGGAATAAATCATAAAGCTCACTGCCCTCCTGTTTTAAATGAACGCTTTTGTTCTCTTAAGGTTTGTACGCACTCACCTGTGAATGTAAAGAATATATCTGCAAGATGAACTTTTTCAAAAGGTTTAATTTGGATTACAAAAGTCTGAATTTGGAAATCCCCTGTTTTGCTACCCGGGATCAGGTAATCCGTCCCACTGTTATGTTGGTCCTCCAAAGCAACATTTGATTGGATCGCTCTAATCCAGATAGAAAACGTCTCAAGATTTTCAACAATCATTTTTGTTTTAAATCATAACATCTGTTTAGGGGGTTATTTTTATGGGGACAAAATGTCTTCCTTTACTTTATTAAAGATTAGATTAGATAGAACTTTATTGATCCCTTTGGTGGGGTACCTCAGAGAAACTGTTAAGGGTTTAATAGGTGGCCGAATGTTTATTTTATCTACTTTATCACTGTAAAGTTTAAACAAGTCAAGTGCAAAACAGATAAATGTAAACATGTGATACAAATGTTGTCGTGTTTAACCCATTTTATTACAGTTCACTTCTGAAATCCATCCATCCATCATCTATACACCACTTAATCCTCCCTAGGATTCACAAAATTCAATGTAAAAGTTCATGCTGTCATGATAAATCTGTCAAAACTTTATTTCACTGTATGCTGATGATATTTGGTTGTAGCTTAGTAATTTAAAATCCAGTTTAGTGTATGTTATGGACATATTTTTGTCATTCAGTAGGTTCTATGGTGACAAAACAAACCTTTTAATAGCTTCTGGGTTTAAAGTGTGGGATAGAAGGTTTTGAAGTCACTGGGTTTAACAAGTTACTGTCATAAAAACTGGTTGAACCCAAACGTCATGGTTTATCTCTGGGACACTGAGAGGGTGAGGATTATACCTTAACCCTTTATTCAGTTCAATTCAAATAACTTTATTTATCCACTAGGGGCAATTCAAAAGCTCACTGAGTATTGAATATAAAGACATCAACACAATGGAAAAGAAAACACAGAATGAACAAATAGATTCATAGAGTCAGAGGACATGAGTTCCAGTCTGTTTAGCACAGTCATGATGTGATATGAAGCTGCACCTGCCTTCGCTTTAGGGTGGATGTGGACTTCCGGGGAATTCCTCGTCAGCTGGCTGTCACGGTCGAGCCTTTATGGGTCCAGTGACCATATTTGGTAACTTCCTTGGGCGTTCAACATGTCCGCCCTGTTCCTCTCCTTGAGGTTGAAGAACCACGTGCACCTTGATCTGGTTTTTATATTCGTGCCAATATCACTACAATAAATGTTCCAGGCACTTTATAAAAGATCCTGCTTTATTTTATATTCCTTTTTTAAAACTGTAGACGGGCAGGTTACCATATATGATAACTTTATTAATCTTGATTTGCAACATTTTTTATTTTAAGTCACAAAAGTAAAAAAAAATAAAAATCTTGAAATATACTTTAATAACACCCTGGGGTTGAAATATTCCTCTCCCAAGTCTTTCAAAGAGTGCCCTATAACGGGTTAACCTTGCAGCAGGTTAAACATAAACTCACAAAGGTATATGACACAGAGGAAGAGGGTGGACTTTGGGTGCGGGGGTGACACATTTACCAGCAGCAGCACACGATTCCTGTGGGCGGTATTGTGCACATACAGTCTATAACATTATACGATTCATTCAGACCCATAAAATCACTTTAACACATTTAGAAATTTCTGAATTGAGCTGAAGAACATTGCATATAGTTTAATTATTGGTCAGTCCAGTGTGTGAATTACAGATAGTGTTACATTACACATCAGCTCTTTTCTCTGCTGGGGAGGAGGGAGCCCAGACAGAGACAGGAAGAGACTGACTAGACGGGTCAGGAGGGTCGGCTCCGTCCTGGTCCGCTCCCTGGACTCCATAGAGGAGGTGGGTGAGAGGAGGATGTCAGCAAAGTTCACATCCGTCATGGACAACTCCTCTGAGAGACTGTGGGGGTGTTAAGTAACTCATTCAGCAGCAGACCGAGACATCCTCGCTGCAAGAAGGAGCGTCACCGCAGGCCATTCCTCCCAAATGCAATAAGGCTGAACAGCATCAGCACCACTGGCTGACCTCAAAATTAACACATGCTTACATTTTTGCACAGCAAATTTGCACAGTCTTTTTCTTTTTAAGTGTCAATATTGATTTTTTTTCATTCAATAGTATTTTTTTTTGGTCATCTTGTGTACATATTTATTTTATTAATTAATTATCGTTACTTTCTTTTTCTATATTTCTTGCATGCTGCTGTGTCCGGTGGCCGGGAAATGCAAAATAAACTTACAAGCGTCGAAACACTTTTACAAACTCCCGAAGTAAATCAACCAGAAAGGGACTGTACCAACTCTGGGACTGAACCAGAAGTGGTAACAGGGAGCGTCCAATAAGAGTTGTTGTTGTCATTTATGGAGTTCATGGTGACCCAAGATGGACAGCGACAGAGGGATGTTTTGCCTGTTGTGAGCCGATTAGCACAGGTACAACCCGGCTTCATTCAGTTTGCTTTTCAGAGACCTCAAGCTGATGTGAACATCGTGTAAACATGACATCATGTCATCAAGTGTCCCTCATTAAAACATCTGATGCACTGCTGCAGCATGTCTGGTCCTTCTGTCTGATCCATGCCCCTTAAAAACATCCCTCTGTAGCTGTTCATCTTGGGTCACCATGAACTCCATAAACGACAACAACAACTCTTATTGGACGCTCCCCGTTACCACATCAATCAATCCCAGAGTTGGTACATTCCCTTATCGGTTGATTTTACTTGTAAAAGTGTTTCAGGAGTTTGTTTCGCCACTTGTAAATTTGTTTTGCACTTCCTGGCCACCGTAGCTGTGGCATGTATATTTTCCCCCAATGGGGGATCAATAAAAATTATTCTATTTCATTTTTTTCAAGATGCACTTAAAAGTAGGAGCAATGAACTGGGCGTTGACACTGGTGCATGTTTCTTAGCAAACTACTCCACCTCGATACAATGACTCATAGAAGGGATTCATTCTAACGTCTTTCTGGACAAAACAGGGAGGTGGAATGGTAGATGGACATAGAATGAGGTCCATCACGTCAGAGCTTTGTCCTACTTTCATGTAAACCTGGAAATAATCAGAGACTTTGAGGATGTAGAAATATTTAAAGAACATTTTTCAGATTTTGCTCTATTTCAACTCTTCAGGTCTTCTTGGTACAAACGTCAGATTTCTGCATCCTTCGATTGAATCAGTGTTTAAATGACACTCAGGTGGATTTTTCCTTTTTTTAAGGAAATTAGCTTGTTTTTCTGCATGTCTCTGCGGAACATTGTTTACTTGCTAGCATTGCGATAATAGGAAACAGCATCGGAGTGAAATGAAAATGTCAGACGGGTCAAGCAAAGAGACGGTGTGTCAGTGTCACATAACAGCTGGACTGATGGGTTCTAAGGGGACAGGGGCAAGGAGCACGACAGCAAAAATAAAATCCTGTCAAACAAAGAAGCTCTTGTAATGTCCCCAGAGGATGAGGAGCAGCTCTAAAGCACTTCTCACGAGGGGAAACAAGGCCATAGTCTTGTAGTTGGCACAGACAGAGCAGGCTTTCACAGTGGATGGGAAAATATGTTTATATGCTAATGAGCTCCTAACAAAAATTAGTGGCAGAAACAGAACAGTTTACGTCAGGAGACCACCAGGAATGAGAATGATATCCACATGAGAACACAGTAGAACACGATGCTACATCTGGTTCTGCTGCTCTCGAGTTGGACCCTGCACTTGACCCGAAGAAACCAAAGAGTGCTGACTGTGACAGTCGCTCACCTCACTGGACAGTCATTTGGCCTTTTTACAAGTAGCTCCTTGAAATACCATCAAATTATGCAGAGATTGTTTATCAGGTTTACC
>NW_007578055.1:55734-56916 GCF_000690725.1 Stegastes partitus | reverse complement strand
TCCTGCTGGTCTGGAGGGGTTAGCCTTTAGCCTAGCATGGATTTTGTTAACATTCGCACCGTTTGAGCTTCCTTCTCTCTCGGGTAACTACCGGCGTCGTCTCCGATCGGACTCCGTGTTGGTGTCGTATGTCCACATCAATATACATATAATCTTTGGTAATAAAAAACTTTTTTGCACGTTACACTCAAAGTTATTTTTAAAATTCGACATAGAATCCATTGAACTTTCATGTCCATCGCTGTTTATTTGTTCAATAGAACACGAAACTAAGAATGTAATGAGGTCACACACTCGAACGCCTGAATGACTGAACTTCCACCTCTTGGAAAACAACAAACTGAAACACAACATTACATGCAAACATGGCCTGCGAGATCTTCATCCATTTATTCCTCCTGAGGAATAAGAACGTAATGTGGTCCCAGTTTCACACATTCGAACGCCTGAATGACTGAATTTCCATCCTGAGGAATAAATATTTCTGTCCAAAGAGGCAGGAACCGGCACAAACAGCCCAGTTTTGTCCCAGTAGAATCATCGTGTCCAAAGGAAACAAAGCAGGTCAAAAGCATTGTTCTGCTGCCATAAGGTTTGGATTCCAGTCCCAGCTTTAGCCATGAGTCTGGGTGGACTTGGCTTTACTCGACCCTACGTGTCTTCTTGTCTGTGAGACCACACGATGCCAAGACATACAAATACTGCAGCTACAACATGGTATATGTCTTAGGGACCCTCGAAAGATTCACACAACTCAACCAGCAGAATCACACAGAAGACTCCGCGATACTAAAATGCCGAAGCAAGACGAAAATGGTTGGAAGATGTGGAAGAAATAAAAGCACAAGACCTTAATCAGTCTTAAGAAGTAGCACTTTTATCCTATGTTGTATTGTTTCTTCTTCTTTTGTGCTTCTCTTTTATACACAGAACACTTTTTTATTTATTTATTTTGCGATGTAATGGAGCTAAAAGCCTTCTAAAAAGCACCAGCTAGTGTATCACTACCCCCGAAAATGATATTCCATCTCAGTGGAATACACCAAACGAGGTGGTATCTTTGGGCAGAACGCTCGTCATCCCTCTAATAGAGTTTAATTGACTTGGAAAATCAATGCCGTTGAAGCTGTTCTTGTGGTGATCCGAGTCTTTGTGCATTTACGGTGAGACGTTGTTCAGTGC
>NW_007578055.1:52825-53907 GCF_000690725.1 Stegastes partitus | reverse complement strand
CTTTGTACTTATGTTTATATTTTAGGGCATATTTTCTCTACTCATGTTTAGATGTTTAGGTATGATTATGAATGCTACATTGAGGATAAAATAGAGGGAACCAGGAGGAGTTTGCATTTTAATAATAATGCAGCAGACATATTCTACGACGTACGGTGCATGTCTGCCGTTTAAAGAGCTACACATTGCACGATAACAGCAGGAATATTACTACAAATGAGCTGCTTGGTGAGTCTCTGTGCGTGAGGAGGATTTCAGTGTGTTTGCGGATGCTTTTATTGTGAAAGGCGGGACCCGGATGTTGTTGTTGCTGCTCCGTTGGATACCGGGGTGACTACTAACGTGAGTTTGTCTGACTGTATACAGGTAAACAGCTATTTATTATGTGTTGAGAAGACGAACAAGGTAAATACTGAACATACAGAAGGAGGGAGTGAAATTATTTGACGCGGAAACTAGAAAAAGAGACGCGGTTCGGTCACTAAGCTAAAGCTAAGCTAAAGCTAAAGCTAAGCTAACGTCCCGAAATGTGAGCTGAGGCTGAAGTCTGGTTCTCTCTTGTTCCTCTAAAAGAAGTGTTATAAGGTAAAGACAGCTCTCATGTTGAATGAAATGCACCTGTATTTAAGCCAGGGCGTGTTTTTGTGCATTAAAGAGAGATAATTAGCGGTTAAAAGGACTGTCTTGTCACGTTTAGCAGCATTTCAGGTGTGAAAATGTCATTATTTTGGACGTAGGAGCGAAAACTGCTCATGTTTCCAACAGTGTCTTGGCTGTAAATACTGGAAGTTCTATCTGTAGAAGGACTGTTTGTGGTGTTGAAGCAGTAACAGGCCACTGACTCTACACATGAAGACCTGTTTATGTTTTCTGTTTATTTCTGTGATAAGCGCTGTTTGACCTGCAGAAGCCGCTGCATGACAGAACTTTCTGAAGCTTGGGTTTAAGGCTAAAGTTCAAATCCACAAGTCTGTGTTACAGTAGAAATAGAGACAGCTGCAGATGTGCACATCTGGTGTGAACTAGCCAGAGGAGCCAGAGGAGCTTAGCCTGACTCACTAAATGTAGACTGCAGCTCTCAT
>NW_007578055.1:49341-52195 GCF_000690725.1 Stegastes partitus | reverse complement strand
TATTTTATGTTTCACAGTGTTCAGCAATTAGGTTGAGTTTGTTTTTTTTGTTATCAAAAATAAGTATTTATTGTTCTGTTTCTCATTCGGTTGCAGGGTTCGTTGTGGCAGCCATGATGTCAGACTCCTCACTTCTCAACTCGGAGCTGGAGTTACAGCAACAAGAGGAGCTGTACCAGCAGCTGCTCCTACAGGTAGCTTTGCTTTGTGTTAACTGTGAGACCGTGTAGCTTCTGTGTAGCTGCGGTCACTGTGGCCACAAGGGACAATTCCAGGGTGTTAAATGGTTAACCACAGTATAACAGGAGCAAAGAGGAATCGAGCAGCGTTGTCTTAGAAAATGTTCCTAACTATAAGCTACTGGCCCTCCATTACAATAAAATGAACTTTTTGTATGTAAAATGGACATTCTGACATGATTGGAAACACCTCTTATATATGAGAGGCGTTCGTCTGCTGAGTCTTTCGGCTGTAGATGGAGCCAGGTTACCAGTTCTCACGTCTTTCAATCATTATGCTAAGCTAAGCTAACTGCCTGCTCTTGGTAGCTTCAGGATAATATCGAGTCTTCTTGTCTGATTTTTGGTAAGCAAAATGTGTAACTATTCCTTTAACAGGGACACCTGTTTTAGTTTTTTTTTTTGTTTTTGCAGGAGATATTGTAATAACATCACATTTCTAAAAAACAAAAAAAACCCAGAATTTTTAGTGTTTTTTTTTATTTTTTAAAACAAATAGTTAAATTGTCCTGAGAGTGAAAAGATCTGCAGAATGTCTCAGCAAGCCTCCATGTAAACACAGCAGCTGTGTCATGCTCTCAGAACTGTGCTGTAAAAAGCCCCCAGTTTGTCCAGTGTTTGTGTTTTATGCATTTTTAATCATTTGTTGATTCGGTGGTAATGAAGTACTTGGGATTTGGCCAGTTGGAGACGCAGCCAGAGGACTTAATGCATGACTTTTCTATCCTCTGCTGAGTTCCGGTGGGAGATGTTAGTGCTCCTTTCAGATAAGCTCCATCAGTCAGACATGCATTACCGGTTCAGTTCCACTTTCTGTGGGTCCACAAACCATTAAACAACAAGAACAATCTGCTGCTTCTCTGTTCAGACGATGGGACAGATGCAGGCTGAAAATCCAGATTCCAAAGTCATCCGACCACAACCCGGTGAGCTTTTTTTTTTACTGTATATGTCATATTTTTCCTCTTTCGTTTTTTGTTTTCCTTTCTGATTGTATGTTTTCATCTTCCTTTCTCTTCGTCCTCTCCCAGGCATGTGTGTGAAGACGTCCTCAGAACCGGACAAGCAGAAGGTCTTCATCAACATCTGTCAGTCCAACTCAGTCCCGCCTCCGCCAGAACTCTCCAGAGACGAGCTCGTGGAGCTGCTCCAGTCAGAAGATCCCAGCGGCTACAGAGTTCCAATGAGCCTCGGGGAGCCTCACACAGAAGTAGACAACAGTACGTAACCAAACCTAAAGAAGAGGTTTTATAAGGTAGACATGCTGAAACAATACCTGCTATCATTAGCAGATATTAGCGTGATTAGGTTCATTTTGTCTACTGTCATTATAGCAATAAGGTTTCTTCTTTTTTTATCAGACAATGAGTGTTTTTTCGGTAGGAGCTGTTTTTTTCCTTTGACATGTTTCGACTGCCACTTCAGTCTTCCTCAGAAACCTCACCTGGTTTTCTGGAGGCGTGACCTGCCTGGCAATCTGTCCGATTTGTCCAACGGGGCCACGCCTCCTGCTGCCCGGTGGTCTCTGCAATCAGGATGACTCACAAGATCCCAAAAAAAAAAAAAAAGCAGCAGCCATATCAGACCACTGCAAAAGAAACAAGCACATCACGGACTGGGACAAGATCATCGCATCGGAGAGCAACAAATTCCAACGCTGGATCAAGGAGGCGAGCCAAAGACGCCTTGAGGGGGCATTCATGCTGTCCCCCACATGGGACGCTCTCCTGCAGAGACCACTGGGCGGCAGGAGGCGTGGCCTGTTGGGCAAATCTGACAGATTGCCAGGCAGGTCACGCCTCCAGGAAACTGATAAAGACACATCAGCACAGATGTCAGATGAAATGTGTAAAAGGTAATTGCCCAAAACCCTCACCTGTGCTCTGAAAAAGCACAAACATCACTTTAATCTCTACAGAAATATGTTGCTAATGGTGTATTTCTACTGTAAATTAAGTGGAAAGTGAAGAATGTGCTGGCGATCGTGTCAAAGCTGCATAATTATGACCGTTCATCTTTGTTCCGGCCTGTGGGTTCAGTTACTCAATCGTGGCAAAGTCTTGGCACCGGCTCTTGAAAGCGTTACGTAAACAACAGTCGTCTTTTAAGTTGGTGCAGGAAGGATTCATGAAGCCGATTTATATTTTGTGGTGTGTAAGCTGTGCAGAGTTGGTGCACAAACAGGGTCTGCGTGTGTGGTGGGGAATGAAGTGTATAACATCATCATGAAAGCTGCTGTCTGAAGTCTGCAAGGCAGCATCGAGCTCTGTAGACCAAAGTTCAAATCAGGCTTCTGGCCACAGTAACAAGAGTTTGAAGCCACGGCACCATGTGGCCGGAGATATTTTCATTTTGGGCTGAAGTGCAGCTGACACCACAGGAAATGTTACATGAAAAAAGAAGAGGTTGGATTACATCTGCAAAAATGTTAAAGCAGATTGTTCACAGTTATGCATTAGAGCACAAAGTCAAGTTCCTCATATGTGAAGACCGACTTGGCAAGAAAACTGCTTCTGAGGGCAATGACTCAAAAATTGAGCATGAACAACTTCAAGAAACTCAAGCTGAAGGTTTTGGACTCGTCCTTATCCATCCATCCATCCATCCATCCATCC
>NW_007578055.1:47837-48956 GCF_000690725.1 Stegastes partitus | reverse complement strand
TTCAATAATAGATTTGTGAGAGGCGTTTTCAGGAGGTCTTGCACATACAGCAGCCCCACCGAATCTGCGCAACTCTGATTTGCACGAACGCAAAACGGAGGTTGCTGTCGACGGTGGACGTGATGCAGCAGAGGTCCTCGCGGCTGTTCCGGCACTCGCCTTGTCTTTGCCTGAAAACTGCAACGTACTGCAGGACAGCCGCCTTCAGAGAAACTCAATCTGCAGCTATAACTGGAGAGGAGTTTGGATTCAGATGTTCTGAGGGCTTTGTGGTCAGATTTTTTAAGGTTATGCAACAACATTTGGAACAGATTTCCAACTGCTTTTTTTTTTTTTTTACTGCTGTAAAACACACAAAAATGTTCAACTGTGCTCCTAAAACAGTTCCAGGAGACACCAAACCAGAAACGGACCCCCGTGTGAGCTGGAACGCAGCACAAGAGTAGACATTTATTTATTGAGCACATTTGCACAACGTGTTTCGACCTTCTCAACAGTGTGAACAGTTTTCCTCACGTGGACCTGAGGAGTCACTGAGAAACTCTAAAACATGGAAAACAACATTCTTCTGAGTTCGATTGTGTTCAGTTCCTTTACAGTTGCTCTCAATGCCAAGATCCAACGTGCACTTTTTAAAAGAGGAAATGTCCTCTCTGTCAGCTCACACCTCATGACTGATAGAGGGGTTTTTACCCTCAGCAGCTTCCTTATCTGGGCTACTTTCCGTTAACAGCCAGTGTTTGTAAAGCACACATGGTGTTTGGATAGCAGAAAGGCCACAGCGTCAATATTTAGATGCTGCTCCACATTTTTATTTGCCAGTGTGTTGCCAAGAGAAGAGACGCATTTAAACAGGATTTCTTTAACTCGCGACCTTATTTTCCTGTTTATTTAAAGGCTCCATTATCAAGTCGGTTTAATCGACTGAACTCCTCTCGTCGTGTGTTTCAGACTCTCAAGGCTGCACCGCCTACGATGTCGTCATCAACCAGGAGTTCTTCCAGAGGTGTCAGGTGTGTGTCTGGTTGGGTTTTCTATTCATAGAATGGTTGTCTGTTCTTCTGTTATATTTCTTTGTAATGCACTGATGAACAGAGTGTCTGTCTATGTCTCAGTCTC
>NW_007578055.1:12397-46608 GCF_000690725.1 Stegastes partitus | reverse complement strand
AAGTTATGCCATATTAGGAATTTAAACTGGGGGTTAACGAACACAAGCTTATGTTATCTTGGGGGTCGTGGCTCAAAAAGTTTGAGAACCACTGCTCGAATGCATGATAGACAATCAAATGTGTGATATGTGTTCATCTGAAGTGTGTATTTGTGATCGTGTCTTGTAGAAGGATCCCTTATTCCAGCAGTTTGTCATCCTGGTGTCTGTGGAGGGTTTGGAGAACAAATACAACCTGGAGCTGAACCGAGGTGAGCGTGCGTCGATGTGACTTCGTCTCATGCTGGAAGCAGTTCAGGTATTTGTTATTTACTGTGGCGTGTGTTTGTTACTGTAGACTGGAAGGTGCTGAAGAACAGAAAGTTCCTGGGGTCCGTCAGCGAGCAAAACATCCGGACGAAGAGCAGGCCGGTGATCCAGGAGCTGCAGCCTCAGTACGTCCCTCTGAATGCACTGGAAGACACACTGAGTCTAGTCTGTGGCAGGGCTCCTGTCCAGACAAGTAGGTCTGAGTCTCTGAGGGCCCTGATGTGGTTGCTGTGGTTTGTTCTTCGTGGGGGGCTGTGGTGCGACGTAGGAGGTCCACAACAAGATGGGGGGATTGTTAGTCATTCATCAAGTGAAGTGAAAGTGAGTTCATGATTTGTGTGGCTTGCTGAAATGTCCCCCTCTGTGTCCCTTCGTCTGCAGGGACAACTCTGCCGCGACGCCCAGAAGGTGAGACTCTTCTGATTGTAACTGCTTTTTATAGCTTACAGTGTGAGTAAGTGGAGCAACATGCTGACATATTTTGTCAATGTGCCCAGACCAGAGTTCACGCTGCTGGTGGAGCCCTCTGCTGGTGATCCAGAGTACCTCATTGCAGAAATAAAGCTTCCTGGAGTGGTAAGAGTTTCAGTACATATACATACTTAACTCCACTCCTTTCCTCTCCTTTCTTTTTCTCTCTCTCTTTCCTATTGTCTGTCTTAAATACAGATGTGATCCATTTAAACTGTCCTGTTGGGGAAGTATGACTTCCAAGCAGCATGTGAAAAGGCCTCATTACATAATAGATGTTTAGTGTACAGTCACTTTATTAGGTACAACTAATGTGTTTTTGTGAGGTGTGTGAATTGCTGCAGCTTCCAGTGCCCAGCTTTATGATGTTACGAAGGGGCTGTAAACCGTTTACACTGTCTTGCATTGAGGAGTGGCTCGTACCAGCACTACTGCTTCATCACAGCAGGAAGCGCATCAGTTTAAACCAGTAACATCTGTGACTACGATGGACGGGGCTCAGCACACAGTCAGCTTCTACAACCGCTGTGGCACATCGCTCTATGAGAAGTGTGTATATTAGTAGTTCAACAGTGTAATTTGTATATCATAGAGTCCAGACTGAGATTTCCACCCACTTTTATTCCATCCAGGGTAAAAAAGCTTCTGACGTAACACTTCAGAGGCCCTGAAAGGACACTAGTTCTATCCTTTATGATCCAGCCCAACACTGGTGACAATAATGATGATATTTCTGTCGCTGGTTTTGATATTAGCAGAATTAACAAAGTGCTTTCAAAGGGCACAAAAGAGCACAGCGACGGTGTGAAACCAAAAATAAAAAAGCATCTCATGTAACTGTGCAGCCGTCGTCCCGCTCTCTGGTTCTGGACGTTGGAGAGGACCGACTGGTGCTGATGGCTCGGCCCTCGTTGTTCCACCTCGACATCTTCCACCCGTTTCTCATCGACCAGGAGAACAGCGTGGCGCAGTACAACAGCAGCACGCAGGTACGAAGTGTTCACGCTGCACACGAGGAGGCACAAACTCTAAGAGTGATAAACCACACTGTACAAAAACACTACAGCATTATGATAGAGGCAGTTTATACGTGATGGTATCAACAGACTATACAATAGAGCAGGGGTAAGACACACTCGTAGTAGAATTGTGCAGCATCGAAACAGAAAGTAGATGCACATATGGCACAATGTACAACACCAGCGCAGCTTTATTTGTATTCAACAAACACGTAAACAAAATGTGTCTTAACATACTGTACATGTTTTCTTTCTTACAGATTCTCACAGTCACTATGCCCGTGGTGTCCTCATGAAACTACAGAAGAAATGTGCAGTTATTTATTTTTTCTTTATAAAAAAAAGATGCTATGATAATAAACTTTTTTTTTTTTTTTAATATAAAGTTGTGTTTCTTAGTTATTTATTACTTCAGTCCTCGTTCATCAGAACAATAGCAGCAGGTCCTCAAGTCTGTAAAGTTATGGAGCTTCTGATTTATCTGAATTTGTTTTTCTTCTTTGGTCTCTAATACAGATATTAGATTCACTGTCGGGTAGTTAGTGTCTTCAGATTTTATTGTGTGGCGTTTTGGAGTATTGGTTTGTGTTAATGGATGACTGATGATGACACAAACCTGGAGTGAGTCGTTGCCCCAAAGCAGCAATGATCAAAGAAAATCGCTCGACTGCACTCATTGGGATGTATTTGGAATATCTTTGACTCTTAGATGTAGTCAGTCCTGCCGGAAGGAGAATTTTAACGTCTTCATGAAATATCTTGTGTAGAAACAGAATCGCTGTTATTCTGTGATACACCTTCTCTTTAGTCAAAGGTTCTTTGGAGGTCTTTCTGTGGACTTTAAACCTTCCCTATCATGGAAAAACGTGAACGAATGAAGCAGTCACATCTCTATTTCTGGATCTGCTCTGGCTAACCCGTCCGTCCTCTTTTATCTCTCTCCTCCAACTGAGAATCCACATCTGTTCAGCTTGTTCCACTCTCGTGCTTCTCTCTGGCCGTGGAGTGGAGGAGGGGTTAAAACCATTCGTTTTGTCCCACAAGCAGTGACTGGCATATCGAGAACATACATGGTCAGCAAGCGTCTATCACTTGTAAACAGAGAGCAGCAATTCAGTTTATAAGAACTGTGGGAAAAGAAAAATCAAGAGATAAGTGGGCCATGATTCCCAGGAAGTGTTCTGGCTGAAACCACCCAGTCTTTTAGTTTAAACACGATGAAGTAACTCTCAATAACAGAACATCTATTGTCTGTTTGTCAAGAGAAACTTGTCATCGATGAAGCCAGGGAGGTCTGTCTGTTTTTCTTTTAGCCTCTTTAAGTCATTCTGGGTTAAATGTCCTAAACTTCACTGTCTCATGTCAGTCTCAGAGGCCTCATTAACACATCTGTTTAATGCAGAAACATCTGTTTTCAAGAAGCAGGACGCTCATTAATGCAATGAAGCATTTAGCCGCTACAAAGCAGGAGGTTTGTTGTTTGTTTATAAGCTGGCAGAAACCACAGCAGAACCAAAGACTCATCAAGATTACAGATTGCTTAAAGATTCCTATCAGTTAGTGATCAGGTTATTATGTGTTTACATGTGGGTCTGTTTCCCGCAAGTCAATTCAACTTCAAGATGCTTAAAGCCTTTTGGCATTGACACATATTCACTGAGTTTGATGGGAACGGAAATTCAGAAACTACGGCCATGTGTGGGTTCAGCCAAGACTGGAAACAGGAGAAGTTAGCTGGTGTGTCCAAAAATATAGTAATAAAAAGAAAGAAAAAACCCCAAAACATTCAGTGACCCTTAGGGGCTCCAGAAGGGAGATTTTCTCATCTGCAGACAGAGCCATGCTCGCTGGCTTTGTGCTAAGCTAAACAGCTAGCTCTAAACAAGAAGGCTAATAAACATATCAACTGAAGTCACATTTAAGACAACAAATGTAGAGCCAGAGTGCTTTTCACTTGCAAATGACAAATTTAAATGTTATTGTGTTATACAGTCGTGTCTTGATAATCCGACACTAAATGTAAAACCTTCTTTTATGTCGGATTGTCAAGACGGAGGTCGAGATACAAGGAGGGCTTGATGCTGGAAGGATCATTTGTTGTTAATTATTGTTTATAGTTGTTATAATAACGAGTGTATTGTTAGAACACTACGCATCGCTGGATTTCATGGCTAATTGACCGGTGCGATTGTGTGCGTTCCAGCCACTTCCACCCCGGGGCAGCGCTCCAACGGGGTGGAAGTGGTCAGAACACACAGGCAGTACTTGGCTGCTGATGCCAGTTTAGTTAGCGCTCACACTTCTGTTTCCACCATTGGTGGCGGTGGAGGAGTGGAAGATACGCTCCATCATTACCATCCATGTTTACTTCCGCAAACACTGAGCATGCTCGCTGCGTGAGACGTTGTCGTGTCCTCTTCTGCGCATGCGGGACACTTTTGGGTCGTATGAAGTTCACACAGCAGATCACATACAAGTCGCATTTAATTGGAAATGTGAACAAACTCACAAAAAAATCCGAATTGAGCATTAAGTCCTGCAGTGTGAACGTAGCCAATCTGTGGGATTGTTCAGTCAGATAATACGCCGTTATCCTGATTGGTGACATAAAATGTCATGTCGGAGTCAGAATCCAAGGCTGTCGCTATGTTAAGGCTGTTTTTAATGGACCGGTTGATGGAACTAGTCGCCACAAATCAGACTTGTACACCTTCAAAACCAGAAATACCTGCAGATAGGTAGAGGGACAGAGAGGAGGAGGAGGAAGTGAGAACAGTCATACAGAACTCAAGTGTAAACACACATGAAGGCAACCATGTGGAAAGAATCGCTGAGGTGCTTGATTCAAAAGAGGAAACGAGGAAACCGCAAAAGCAGCCAACCGATTAATATGAAACAGAAGGGCAATAAAACGAAAGTGAGAGTGGATTTGACTTCAGGAAGACTAAAAGTAAGAGAAAAAAGATGGTACTTGAATTTATAAAAAGTAAAATCTCTTATTTTGAAGATGTCAGAACTCTGATGATCATCATTGTTCTTGCAGGAACAACTGATTCAGTATTTAGTTGTAGTTCATAGTCCTCCATCTTTCTTCCTTCATTTGTCTGGGCGGCTGTGGCTCAGGTGGTTGAGCGGGTTGTCCTCCAATCACAAGGCTGGTGGGTCGATCCACGTCACAGTCGAAGTGTCCTTGGGCAAGACGCTGAACCTTAAGTTGCTCCCAGTGGCAGGCAGCACCTTGCATGGCAGCCCTGTCACCATTGGTGTGTGAATGAGAAACACATTGTAAAGCGCTTTGAATAAAAGCGCTACATAAGTGCAGGCCATTTCTAACTGATTATCCCCCATACAGCTTCTTCCTTGTGGTCATCCATCCCTTCCTCTGTTTTGTCAGACCCCACTAACCGCCTCTCCTCCTTATGTACTTACCTCAGTTTGTCAGTGTTAATGAAGTACCCATTGTCTTTTCACAAATAGCCTCTCCTCTTTCGCCCGGCTCGTTGTGCCAGCTCTCTGCCCCGTCCATCCGTCGCGCCCTCCCTCTTGGGTTCGTCCGTCGTGCCCCCTCTCCACCTGCCCCGCGGCATCCCTCCATTTGTCCGGTGAGGTCATCCCTCTGTTCCCCCTAATCCTGCGAGGTGCTCATCTTTCTGCCTCCGCTTAATCCGCCTGTGGCCTCCAGCCCTGAACACACACACACACATCTGCACGTTGCACACTCAGACTTGCAGTTATTCCTGTATTGTATACTCAGAGACTCAGTAATTCTCGCAGCATGCATACACACATTGTGATTCAGATCGCGGGCGCACACACACACATACAAAATGCCCCCCCACCTCTCTGTATAAAACTGCCCCCGTCTCTGTACAATAGCCATTCTGTCTGTCCTCGTCCCTCTGTCCGTCTGCTGATACCACACCTTCGTTCAGGTACGTCTGTCTGTCTTTTCATCTGATGTGTATCAATAACAAAATAGCTCAAACTAGAATAATTAGGATTTTGGCCGGCCGGCCTTTAGGTTCTATTTATTTCACTACGGCGTCATCACAGTGGACACTTTGCTCTTTTTAGTTCGATGATGCTACAGACTGGATTTTATAGCGAAACCTTAAAAGTATCCATGTCTGCTTAGCACACTGCTTCACAGCGACAGACTTAAATCTTATGAGCATCCCTGAAGGCATCACCAAGGAGGTATTTCTTTAACAAAAACTAAACAAGTCTCAGAAAGTTTGTTTCCCACCGTAAAATGAATGAAAGTCAACGGCTACCTCGAACACAATGAGTCAAAATCTAATCACTGTGATTGACTGTCAAAACATTTAGCTCTATTTCACCAGGTGATGTGTTGTGATAAGTTGGACACAAAAGTAGTATTGTAACCCCCCCCAGAGTAGTTCAGTGCTCACAGTTTTTTAGATATCTGTTTCTACACCAGCACAATGAAGGTGAATGGGACTTTCATTAGTGTTTAACAGCAACGTTCTCTTCAGGAAAAAAATGTTGTGTTTTGCTGATATTTTTTTCAAATCCAAATTTTCCCACCAAAAAAATCCATTTCCCTCCACTGTATTCAGATGGCAGCAGAAATATTAAAGTTAGATTGGTCCAGAATCTCTACACATAGAGCCAGCAATTGACAAAATGTGTTTGTTTATTTTAGTGAACCAACCCTCCAACTTTTAAGCAGTTTTATAGCCCAGTGGATATACGGGTCAGCCATTATTATTGGCCAATACTGACAGGTTTTTCACGATTGGCGTCCAATTTGTGCCGATGTGAAAACTTTTCTGCTTTTTTTCTAGACCATAATGCAGAAAAACATATGCTTCGGGTTTTCTGGAATTGGTGTCCTCACAAAGTTCGTCAGCTCCGACTCAGTTGTTTACAATATTCACAGCACTTTCTGCAGCACATGCAGCTGAGTGGATGGTGGTGCGGAGTCGAGCGGTGTCTTTACTGTACGTCGCTGAGTAGTTCGTGAACTACATTGCTGTTACGTTCATAAACACTGACACTACTTAATATACAGTATATATAAGGAATAACCTCTAATATATTAATATCTGACTTTATTTACTCCCTACAAAAATCCATATCAACATTGGCCTCAAAAAATATCCAGCATCGATCAGGGTCTGGACTGATTTAGTTTCATCAGTTAGTCTAAAAAGATGCGTCCTTGGGCGGTTGACTGACATGTAGCTGCCTTGTGTGAGCTGTTGTCTTTGAATTAGCCTAGCACGACTGCTAGCAGAACTAGCAGCACACACTTGAATCAATTTCAAACATTTAGAAAGCAATACTCAGTCGCGAGATCCCCACCTGGCCACGTTTGAAGTCCTAAAGACGTCATGTCGGCATTTAGCAAATCGTCAAAATCATCAGCACCACATCGCTGTCAGCTCGCTCACATTTAAAACTAGCTGTCAAAAGTCTGACAGGTAATTAGTCTTGTGTGCGTACAGTATGTGAGCGTATGTGTCATAGCGTGTCAGCCTTCACATTGTTCCTTTGTGATCGCTGCCAACCACATACTGAGATGCTAACCGTCTGAGGTCAGGCTAGCTAACTTTGCGCGCACCTGTTTGCTAAACGCAAACTTAATCTGTGCAGTTGTTTTTATGCATGTGTGTGTGTGTCTGGGATACGTTTCCATTGGCTGGTTCAGGACCTCGTCAAGGTTCCCCGTTTGTCGTCTGGTTAGCGACTCTCCCCGTTTCTTAGTGTGACATTTTCACCCGACCACACTGCTAATGATAACACATCGAGCAACATTACCTCCCCCCCTCCCTCCACTGGGTTCAGCTGGATACCGATCAAATGGATCTAATCGACCCGTTTCATTCTATTCTACTCTCCTAAACACTATTAATAGTATACAAAAGCCTCTCTTTAACACTAATGAGGTATTGCTGCATGCTTGATTCTTCTGTACCCCACACACACACTCACTTGTTGCCCTTGACTAAAATAAACCCCACTAAGGCCTTTGCCTGTCGCACACTGGAACTCGACTCCTCTGTCAAATCCCCCGGTTTGCCGATTCCCCCTCCCTGCCTCCATTTAGCTCTTAAATGGACAGTTTCCGATTGTCCTGAGGGAGGTGTTGAAATGTGCACTTCTCATTCATCCATATTCCATTTCTCCACACCCTTCCTCTCTCCATCCCTCGTGCCTTTTATCATAGGGTTGGTCTTTTACCTTTAAACGCCTTTTGAATAACATTCCCCCTTTAAAACATACAATCATAATATTTTCATTCCTTACAGAAATGTCAACGTTTCATGAGATAAATTTACTCAATTTGTTTGCACAGAATGAGGTTGAGATGATAATGCCACTTCCATGCCTATATGGTAAACCTGAAGATACCAAATATGGACGTAACCTTCGTCAGTGTTGCCACAAATTTGCAACGACGTCATGTTTTCAGATGCAAATTAGGTTTGTGGCAAGCTTGTGGTGGATTTTTTGGTTAATTTGGTGTACAGCGTCATCCACCAGCTCTACATATTTTATCCTTCAGAGGGTCACCAGAGGCTGGAGTCTGACTCGGTCCAGTCCATCGCAAGGCCACCATGAAAAAGATAAACAACCATTCATGCTTCCATTCACACCAACGGCCAATAGAGGCAGCCTTCTTGTTCTGAGGGCACTTTCACTTTCATAAAAACTACACAAAATATTAATTTCAGGCAAACATGTTGCAAAGGGGCCATTGTAAGTTTGCCACAAATCCAATTTGCATATAGACAAATTTGTGGCAACGTTGCTAAAGGTTAGCCGCAGCTGTTTGCCAGAAACCTGGAAAAATACCGTCATTTCCAGAAACGCTATGAACGGTAAATATAAAGTAACACTAATAGCAGACTTGTTCCCGTAAAGTTACTAAAGGTTTGGCACTGATGGCAAACTGTGGTGACAAAGCAACAATAAACATGCCGGCCAGTGGTGGTAAACCTCTCAGTATTGGCAGAATGTTGCCTGAAGTCATGAGTGCCCAACACTGCCAGACTCGTAAACTAATCTGGCAAACTAACGTCTCTATCTGCAAATCTGCCTCAAAACATTGGCTCTGTAAGGGATAGTTTAGTGGAGAAACTTCAACCAGGAAGCTGGATGGGTCCAAACATAACAAACTCCACCAACCCGTATCGTTAAAACTCACTAACTCTTGTTTGTTTAACCTGCAATAACTGATCTGTGACGAGCTACACGACACATTATCGACTCTTAAGTTAATACACGGCTGCTTATGTCCATCACCCAGCAAGTACAGAGCAACATTGGGATATATTAGGAGTTGTGTTTCTGTCTATTCATTCTGTTCTGTTTTGATTTCCACCATCTCCTCAAGGCTCTTTAGTTGCTAAACGCTCACTAACCTGTTGCCAATCTGTCTGCTGTTTGGGTTTTTCGAGGTTTTTCCCCGGCTCTTGCGGTTGAAAGCGACAATCCGACAACTGAAGCAGTAAAGTTAACACAGCTGCTATAAAGCTCGGATTCCGGTGATCATTATTGTAAAAACCACAGGCTGATCTAATCAACTACAACTTGTTTTGAGCCTTCTGTTTCTTTTTGACGCTTGGTGAGAGTCCTAAACTAATCCAAGAATGAAGAAAGGGAATAATTGTTTTTTTTTTTTTTAATGATTCACAACATAAATAAACTCATCTGGAACAAGCAACACTTTTCATATCAAACTGCTGGAGCTGACTGCTTTCAGGCCTCTCCGTCTGTTTACGCTCTCAGACAGGATCAGTAGCAAATGCGTGGAAGGTTTACTGATGTGCTGTTGAAAGGACTGATGGCGCGCTGCTATGCCAAGCTGCTGGGTTTCATGTGGGCACAGCGGCAGCGAGAGACGGCAGAGCTTTCAGCAACAGTTACTGCCTCGTTTCATTTAACTGCGCGGTCACAAGGCCGCTATAAATACCTCCTGATTACAGAGACGGCGTCGGAGGAGACGGCAGCCTAAGGAGGGAATGCAAGAAAAATAAAAAAAAAAAAGAAAAGAAACGACTTCTTACAAGTGACTTTTCTTTGCTGTTGGAAGTTGTCTCACAAAGTGTAGACATAAATTCTGACGTATAATAGCGTGAGGAGGACTTCTGAGTTGTGTTGTGGCCAAACTGATGACAGATTTTCTTAATCAGTTGCTTGTCAGTCGCTCGATGAACATGTCAGCTGCGAATCAGGCGTTAAGTTGGGGGGTGTTACGATTCGTCGACAGATTGCGAGGCCATTTTTTTTCCCTTGCGATGAGAAGATAAGGGTGGTTCCCATGTCTGCTCCTCCGAAGTAAATCACACCATCTAAACTGTCAGAAACAGCAGGACACGGGGAGAAAGTGAGGACAAAGGTGGAAGGGAGAGAGAGAGAGAGAGAGGGGAAACTAGAAAGCGAGAGAAACCTAATCTCCGCTGGTCTTTATGCGTTTGACCCCTGTCACATTCTCACCTGTTGGCGCTCCATCAATCTGCCCACGTCGGCTGCCAGGAAGGTGTCAGCGCACACCCACCGCCAATGTCTGTCTGTGGGTGGTTTTATGTCAGAACAAAGGCAGCTCAGACGGACAATTTATAGCCAAAACCGTCTCGGTGGCCATTGTGTGTTTCTCTATCTCCAAAGTGACTAATCACAGGAGAGCAGAGGCTATGGCCACCTGTGACTTAGCGGGGATGACGCACTTGTACGGCCGAGGCTGCCATATATAATATTACCAACAGGGCTTTCGTTTTGTAGTCAGTCAGAGACGACCGCCACCAGTTTGTTTAACCTCAGAATGGGACAAGAATAACAGGATCTCTCTCACGCTGGACTCTTAGGAATTAAATTTGTGTCATACTAAATGTACAAAATGGATTTTTCCAAGAATCAAGCAAAACAGACGAACTGAAAGTGATGAAAAAAATAGTCAAAAAAGAGCTTAAAGGTGAAACTTATACTTAAGTTGTTCAGGAGTGCTACTGTTTGATTGTGTTGTATTTTGCAGTGTGCTCTTCTTACCATTCTGACCCACAATCCTTTGTGTATACATCAGTGTCTCACTCAAGCAGAAACCTTTGACAGATACACAAACCTCCTGCACAGTGTGACACATGTTGTATGAGCAAGACAGTCACAGCTTAAGGCGCAATATATAGTAAAGTCATGACTCGATAATCTGACCCTTCACAATCCTAAACCTTGCTATCCGAGAGGTTTTTAGGAAAAATGAACTGAACCCATTAAAAACAGCCTTAACATAGCGACAGCCTTGGATTCTGACTCCGACATGACATTTAATGTCACCAATCAGGATAACGGCGTATTATCTGACTGAACAATCCCACAGATTGGCTACGTTCACACTGCAGGACTTGATGCTCAATTCTGATTTTTTTGTGAGTTCGTTCACATTTCCAATTAAATGTGACTTGTATGTGATCTACTGTGTGAACTTCATACGACCCAAAAGTGTCCCGCATGCGCAGAAGAGGACACGACGACGTCACACGCAGTGAGCGTGCTCAGTGTTTACGGAAGTAAACGTGGATTGTAATGGAGCGTATCTGCCACTCCCCCACCGCCACCACCGATGGTGGAAACAGAAGTGTGAGCGCTAACTAAACTAGCATCAGCAGCCAAGTACTGCCTGTGCGTTCTGGCCCCGTCAGAGCGCTCCTACGGGGTGGAAGTGTCCCCTGACCACACCAAATATTCATCATTAATTGGGCCCAAATATCCGGAGCCCAGAAAGGGCTATTGGGACCAGTCCTACTTTATTATAAGAACTATAAACAATGAATATTGAAAAAAAATTAGCCTTCCAGCATCAAGCCCTCCTCGTATCTGGACCTCCATTTTGACAATCCGACAGCCTTGCTGTCTGACATAAAAGAAGGTTTTACATTTAGCGTCGGATTATCGAGTCATGACTGTATAGTATAGTGTAGTATAGTATACACTTTGTAATGGCAGCTACTGTAAGGAGAACGAAACATACATAAGTTGGACTGCAGAGTTTGAATCACTGCCCCTGAGGCCTTTCCTGTGTCGGCACATTTTCCCAGGGGCGCAAAAAAGCCGGCTGAATTTCGAATCCTGAACAAAAAACCTACATCCGGGCAGCTTGTACACAACGTGATACTGACAAGCCTCTTCCACTTAACGTTCACACGGTTTCCTTCCTGCTTTATTTACTTTCAGCCTGACTTCACTTGAGTTGATAACAAGCGTCATGTGACCACTTAGCGTCGTTATCTTTAGTGAAGCAAGAAAAGGAAAGGTATGTGAAAGTTGCTTAATAGCACCAAGCCTCTAGATATTAAAGACAAGGATATGTTGAGTAGAGCCAGATCGAGATACCATCAAACTCAGACTTGTAGAAGCACCATCAGTGGCCAAAAAGTCAACAACACTGAAACTGAGGTCGTGTGGGGTCTTCATTATGAATCACAAGAAGCAGGTTATCAGCTCCAGAAGTGAGCTCAGTGTTTCTGAATCTGCCGTGCACACATTAAAGTAGGGATGCACGAAATATCGGCGACCACATTGGTATCGGCTGATATCGGTATCGGTCTGATGAGCAAATTTAGCCGATGTGGAAAACCGATTATTGTCTAACATTAGCGCCACAGATGTTTTTCCTTAAATGATCCTGGACTTGAACCTTGAATATGTTAAAGTATGTTTAAATATGGTTTGCTTTTGTTACGTACTAAAGAAGACTATGTGGTCTCATTTGGGCTTCTTTTGAATAGTTTTCTCACAGTGCATACTTACACTCATTTTCGATGTGAACAAAAATTGAATATCGACATCGCTAATATCGGTTATCGACGATACCAGAAATCTTAATATCGGATATCAGTATCGGCCAGAAATTTTAATATTGTGCGTCACTACATTAAAGCGGTGGTGTTGGCAACAGATGACGAATCACAAACATTCACATAAGCTGCTTACTGTTCACTAAAAGAACAAACTATAAACTTAAACTAATATGTAGAGTTTTAAAATACAATCCAGGCTAAAAGCATCACGACTGCTGCAGCCAAAGCCGGAAAGGAAAAACCTGCAGACTGTGTGAAGGTTCAGTCACAATGCTTTACAACTGCTCCCTCCTCTAAGTAGATGCAGGTTTTTTGATCAAGATTCAGGGTTTAGTTTAATTAGCATCATGCGTCACAGGATTGCGTAAGAAAATGAAGTTGCTCCTCAGGAAAAATGACTTAAAGAATAAATAATAAAACTATTTTTATATTGATGTTGAGGATGAATTCAGCAATTTTAGCTCCGTTCTTTCAGCAGTGTTACATGAAGCAAGTACCTGAAACCAGTGGAAAGGCAGTCTACTTTCAAAAAGAGACGAGAGGAAATCCAGTGGATGCAACATCTGCATTTTGAGCTCAAATGTTGTTTTTAACATTGTTTTTCTTCGCTTTCCGTTTATTTATTTTTGTTCAATTCTTGGGAGATTTTGTTCTGTTGCTGAAACGTATTCCCGTAATCGAGCAGCTGGAAAGACTCGAGGTTTTTAATCAATCATTTGAGTCCTACTTCAAATAAAGCTCTGCTTTTTTCCCCCAAACTAATTCATTAACTTTCCCAATCAGCTGGAATATCAGGGTCATGATGGGATTGTTTGCTTCTTTCTTGCAGCCATGTCAGATGTAGAAGAGGAATACGAGTGAGTGGAACACAATTCATTGCAATTGAAGTCACTTTTCATCCCTTAATTCCAATATAAACGCATCAAATGTGGTGTTTAATGGTTAAAAACATGTCCCTCTGTTTCTTTTCCTGACCTCTGCAGGGAGCAGGCAGAGGGTAAGTCCAGTCAGACGTGTCCACATCTCAGACCTACTCAAAGACACATTCAATGAGAGAATCTGCATTTGACGTGTTGCTTCTCTTTGTTCTCTTCTCCCAGAGGTTGAGGTGGAGCAGGAGGCTGAACCCGAGCCTGAGGAGGCCGAGCAGGTGGAGGAAGATGCAGGAGGTAAGTTCAGTTTTGGTCGTACATGTTGGAAGAAATCCTTGTCTTTCCTTTTCATGCTAACCCCCTCTCCTTCTTCATGACTGACCCGTCCACTTCCTCTCTGTCCTCCGACCCACCGGCTGTGCTGGTCCCGACCATCAGAGCAGCAAGAGTACCAAGGTAGGCACGACATTGCCACTCTCACTTCTCCACACCACTTACTTCGCTTTAAAACCCAGTGCAGGTGAAAGTCGCATCCACATATAGTCTCTTTAATGTTTATTTGCTACAGTTTAAAGTCACACCTGGATCCCAGACAGACCTTTAACCTGCACTGTGTTTTAATACCAAATGGCGAAGGCGCGTTATGCATTCTTCTCCACTAGTAAGGATAAAATCATGTCTGAGCACATTTCCATCACCATGGCGATCATGCTTTTGCCTCAACTGTGAACATTTTACTGCATTTCTTGCTGCCTGCTGTTGAATCCACTGTTGTAAAGGTGCAAACACCCAAAACAGAAACCGCATGTAATAGTTCCACGATCTTGACGAAAGAGGCCATCTATGTCCAACTGGAAAGAGCATCCCTCAACAGAGGTGGAGGTCTGAGGCATCACCTCTCACCTGTTTACAGTTCAGTCCTAAGAACTCTCCCCAGGAAGATGAAATCACATCCACACCTAGCTGCAAAAGACCCTAACGAACCCCATTGTGGCAGGGGGAGCACTAACGACTCAAACCCCCAACTGAAACCAAAACTCAAGTTGTTAATGGCTCCTTAAGGATATAAGTATGTGGAACTCCCAACTAGTCAGTCAGAAACTGATGAAGCCTCTCGGATGAGAGGTGGAACGTCTTCAAGGAACTCAAGTGAGTCCAGCTGCTACGATTAATCTACGAGCATAACCATGACCTGGATGACTGAGAGTCTTCACAAATTTGTGTCCGTACCACACAACAAGTGCAAAATATGTTGACACAATCTATTGCACGTGTATGGAACCGAGTCCTCCGAAGCAAACTCCCACAAATTGGACAAATGGTCTAAAGCCTTCATTGTGCTCCCTTGCAGACACTTTACAGTTGGCTGCAGACAGTTGTTGCTGTTTTAATACTTCCCACATGTCCGTTATGTCTACATAGTTGAGGCTTTAGAGATGCTGGATTTTGTCAGCAGCTGTTTCTCCTTGTTTTCAGTCTTTATGCTAAGCTATGCTAACCAACTGCTGGGTGTAGCTTTATATTTATAGACATAAGAGTATAAATGTCTATTCCAGGTTGTGGAACTATCTCTTTAAGCTTGCTGCCTGTGCAGTATCGGATTTTAACTTCTTTCGATCATTTCACGCCTCTTCTCTCCTTCTGTCATTACTTTCTTTCTATTGACACCTCTTTAGGCTTGTGAGACTTCCTCCTTCCTCTGGTTCTTTACACATTTATTCCTTACTTTTGTATGTTATTCACTCTTCTTTTGACTTCTATCACATTTTTCCAACTTTTCTGTCCTTCCTTCCTCCCTCCTACGGTTTTCTCCTCCTCTTCCTTGCTCTGTACCATGTTCACATTCCACCCTTAATTAATGACTTTTTTGTCATTCCATGTATCATTTGTTACCATTCTTGCATCCTTTCACTCTGTATGTGGCTGGTCCATCAGATCAAGATGCCCAGGAGGAAGGTGAGAAATAGTGGAAGTGTGCTTCCCTAATGTGGTAAAAACCCATGATTTGGTTCTTAAGCTGAGCCCCACAGTCCCCAAATTAATTATCTAACATATTAAAAGGAGATCTACCCCTTTAAATCTCACTGGATAGTCGTCTTTTTAAGCAATCCTGCAAATTTCACATGAAGGAAAATCATAGAAGCTGTACTTTATGGAGTAATTCCATTCACACGCCCTAATTTTCTAGAAAAACGTTTCAGAACGTCCTGTTATGTTTGGTCAAACACTTGCAGAGGTTCAGCGATAAGTAAATAAAGTGTTAAACAGTATATCCTTGCTCCTTTTGCTTTGCATTAACTCATAAAGACACCAAGTTTATGTTGCCTTTTCTTTTTCCATCCCAATGCTTGCTGTGCTTTCAGTCATACTAATTATTCTACTAAACATTAAACCTCCCAGTCCCGTCACACAGTTGTGGGAAACATTTCTATTCACCAATACGATCGTGTTTTTGCTCATCTGTGTCTCTTCTCTCCACAGAGGAGGAACGCCCCAAACCCAAGTATGTTCAGACCTCCTTTTTTGTGTGTTTTGTAGTCATGATTGTTGTTTTTATTATATGTCTTATTAAAATCTTGTAGTTTATTGGACTCAAATCCTGTGCTTCCGTCTTCCATCCAGGCCCATGGTACCCCAGCTTGCTCCTCCAAAGATTCCTGAGGGAGAGAGGGTGGATTTTGACGTAAGTTACAACAAAACGGATTAGCCCGGAGCAGTTTGAGTTTCTTTCTTTTGAGACTTTGCAGCTGCATCACAAATCTCCTGCCAACTATGACCACTTGAGTTTGAGAAAAAGGGAAAAGGTCATCTTGTAGTGAACAAACTGTTCAACCCTCATCCACAATTTCATCGTCTTGAGCTTCAAAGGTGGTCGCCAGCCAACATCTGTCAGCTCATCTGTCCAGCAGTTCACTTCTTAATCCGTTTCAGTCTGGGTTCAGATCCAAACACTCTGCTGAAACTGTGCCAGGCAGGGCGGCGATCAGCTTGATAACAGGCACGGATTTGGATTTTACATTTGTCTTGTCTGAGCTGTGCTGGACATCTTCGTAGTACTTGTTGATTATTGATCTCAAGGTTCTGGCACTTGTCTGATTCCACCCATATTTAAATGGCATGACCCAAAGTATTGTGTACAATGGTTTGATAGCTTCCTCATTACTATTAAATGTGGTGTTCCACAGGGACCACTACTTGGACCACTTTTATTCCATCAACAAAAGTGCAACCAAAATTATCTTTGCTATGCTGACGACACACAAATCTATATTCCCTAACAGCCAATAATCTCCTTTGCCGTGTTGAACAAGAGTCCAAAGTCTGTCATAGGATATCTTCTACATTTGAATAACTAGAGGACAATTTGTTAAGACAAATGGCTTGTTCTATGAACTTTTCTGGTTGCATAAATAAATTGGATTGTATCAAAGTCTGAGAAAATCACCCTACTTTTCGCTTGACTGGTTACCTCAGTAAAGATTTGCACGATGACTTTGTGGTCTCAGTTGTTAGTTTCAAGTCTCCTTCGATGCGTTATGGTATTTATTTAGTAAATTATGGCCTGATTTAGAGTAAAATAGACGGTGAAGCAGGGTATTTTTTAGGACGTGGCTACTTTGTGGTTGACAAGCCACTACAGCGACAGCTAAAAATGCAAAACTCCTCAAAATGGTAGTCCACATACGAATAGGGTGACGTCATGGTGGCTACTTCCATTGATTAGATACAATCTATGGGAGAAAGTCAAGTAGTGGTATAAATACACTAACTGTGCTTCTATCCTGTGGCAATATTCTTGTTTAACTTCAGTCTGGGTTCAGATACAAACTGTGTCCAAGTGTTGCACTGTCAACTTGTTGAAGGTGATATAAAGGTCCCCCTAACCCTTTTTCAGCAAAATAATCAGTCTCACAGCGTATCTTTCAGCTCTAAATACTGCATAGATGGTTCTTTTCACCCTGACTGTATAATCTATGATTTTAAATGGGTTGATTTAGTCTGAAAACCAATGAGCTGCTGCTGTTCTCTTCAGGAACAAACACACCGTCTGTGTGTAAGCTGGGCGACAATTGGTTAGCTAGGTTTAGGTCGGTCGAATTCATACTGGTTTGTGAAGGCGGAAGGTTAACTAGTTGTTGGGAGGGTTGAGGTATAGCAGAAGCAAACATCTTCACATCTTATCAGCTTTTCCTTTCGAGGTCCTGTCTTGATATTGTGGAGCGTGACACTCTTGGGAACCTTCCTGGTCTCAAGGTGCAAGCTCTTGTCAACTTCCGCTGTTCTCCAAGTGACGGAAACACTCCCTTTACCCACCAGGACATCCACAGGAAGCGCATGGAGAAGGACTTGCTGGAGCTGCACACTCTGATCGACGTGCACTTCGAGCAGAGAAAGAAGGATGAGGAGGAACTCATTGGTCTCAAGGACCGAATCGTAAGCTTGCTTTGATATTAACGTGCCAGTACATTTCCTTTCCTGTTTGTTAATAGTAAATGCCGCTCTTGCTTTGGCCTCCGTCAGGAGCGTCGTCGGTCGGAGAGAGCTGAGATCCAGAGGGTCAGAGCTGAGAAGGAGAAGGACAGACAGAACAGGATTGCGGTATTTAACACAAACTCACACAAATGTACACATGTATCCGAGTGAAGGAGCCTCTATCCTTTAGACGACTAAAGCTCAACCAGGCAAAATCTGAACCCATTTGTTATTTTAATTCACTCATTGCTCTTTTATATATAAAATCATGTGCACAGAAAACTGCTCGAGCGCTCTGAAGCTTGCAAAAGCAATCTTCAGATGCACAAGATCACGAAAGTCACCATGTAAACACATTTTTATTGATCCCTTTGTCTTCGTCCATCTGGCAGGAGGAGCGTCATAGAAAAGAAGAAGAAGAGGCCAAGAGGAAGGCTGATGATGATGCCAAGAAGAAGAAAGTGCTGTCCGGCATGGGAGCGAACTTTGGAGGCTTCCTGGCCAAGGTCGGACAGCTGCTGTTATTGTCAGCTGCTATGACGGGTGATGATGACGATACAGATGATGGACTGTGTGTGTTCTCTCCCAGGCTGAGTCGAGGAAGGGCAAACGGCTGACAGGCAGGGAGATCAAGAGGAGGACTCTGACTGACAGACGACAGCCGCTGGGCATCGACAATATGAGGGAGGATGGACTCAAGTGAGTCTCTTCCAGTTGTGCAGCAAACAGTTAACCGATGATGTCGTACCATTAGAGCATCTTGAACATCTGAAATTAAATGCTGCTGTAGGTTTTTAAAAATAAAGAGTAAGGATGTCTCCAAGATGGACTTTAAAAAGCCAATGAAACTAGAGTAACAAAGACAGGAATGAAGGAGTGCTTTTCCACTGTAGTGTATACCAGCATCTCATTCTAAATTAGTTTGTGGATTCACAGATTGGACAAAAAACAAAAACACATCCACTGATAAGCATGGTGAAGTGGTCCTTGATGTGGTCTTTCATTAATAGATGGGTGACAAATTAAAGGACAAACTGGAATGTTTGACCCCTATGGTAAAGGGTCCGGTGGCTCTGTTGTGCTATTGGGAACCATTTGGTCCACTTGCATTGAAACATTTCTATCCTCATGGGAATGATGTCTTTCAGGTGGACAATGACTCCACCTATAGAGAATGAGTGGCTTGATAACTATGAAACTGATGCTGTGGTGTACAGAGTCACCAGATCTCAATCCATTTGAACACCTATGGAAGACTTTGGACTGACGTGTTAGACATCGCTCTCCACCACCATCACCTGGGAAAATATCTTTTGGATCGGTGGTGCTCATCCTTCCAGTAGAGTTCCACAGACTTGGAGAATCAATACAGAGAATGATTAAAGCTGTTCTGACGACATTCTGATGGCCCAACACCTTACAAAGACACTTTATGTTGATTTTTCCTTTATTTTATTACCTGTCTGTGTATTAACACTGGTAAATGGTAAATGGTCTGCACTTTTATAGCGTTTTTCTATCTTAGTGGTACTCAAAGTGCTTTGCAATGTTTCTCATTCACCCATTCACACACACACACACCAATGGTGACAGAGCTGCCATGCAAGGCGCCATTGGGAGCAACTTTGGGTTCAAGTGTTTGGTGTCCGTCAAGCTGGTGATGCTCACTTTTTTGCATGACACATATCAGCAATAGCATCGACAGCAAGTCGCATGTCATGAGCACATGTTAGTGTAATTACTTTCTCTGCCAGAAGGGGGAGACAAAAGTTCTGTACTGCAGGTTAAACAAAGGCCCTTTCTACATTCCCTCTTTGTGTTCCAAAGGCAACGGGCCCAAGAGATGTGGAACTCCATCTACCAACTGGAATCTGAGAAGTTTGACTTCATGGAGCACATGAAGCACCAGAAATACGAGGTACGACTGTCGCTGCAAACACAGTTCATCAGTTAAACAGACAGATTTCTCTTTATGTGATATCAGTATGACATTGAGTTTGATGTAGGGCTACGTGGTGGTAAGTAGAGTGAAACTTATCCAAAGATTAAAGCGTAAAAAAAGTTCCCTGAAATTGTATTTAAAATTTGTTGACGGTGTTAAACCATCTCAGTTATCCATAGTAGTGATTGTAAGCATAGCTGCTGTTTGATAAATAACTTTTAACATGTAGAGTGTATATGAATTTTTACAAAAAACCTGCGGTGAGTTCTTCATCCATGTTTTATTTAACTGAAGAAACTGTCCACCAGAAACATGGAACGCTGCAGTGCTGTGGATGTAAAAATCAGTATCTAAAGATTTTCATACACTGCGCTTCGTGATCATCCAGCGCACTTTAACGAATATTTATCATATCACTCGTATAATACTGCCTTGTCACCAGCTTTTCTCTCTGTGTGCTTCCTGCAGATCATCGTGCTGCTCAACAGAATCCAACACGCTCAGAAATTGTGAGTTTGGTACAAAATGTTGCATAGTTTCTGTTTTCACTTCCTTATATTACAGCAGTTCTTTACTTAACTCTTCCTTTCTCTTTCCGCCTACAGCAAAAAGGGCCACGGCAAAGGGAAGGTGGGCGGTCGCTGGAAGTAAAACAGGAAAACATTAAACATGATAACATGATAACAGGAAAAAAACGGGAAGCATTACAGGAATTAGACATTTCCTTTCCATGGTCCTCTAGTCCGGCCATTCAGTGTGTGATATTGATATTATATATTGATAATAAAACTACATGCACTAAGTTTTTTTGCGTTCTGTCACTGGTTTGTGTTGGTTGTGATTCTGAGAAGTTGTGGAATCATCCAAAACAAGCAAAATCTTTTGCATTAATACTGTTATTCTTCCAATAACACAGATTACATACAGTATGTAACATGTGAACAGTCTGGATGCAGAAGGCAGAACCGAGCATCTATCAACAAACTGGGTGCTACTGATTGGTCGACATCTATTAAAAAAAATCTATATATGTTTGATTTAATTCCACAAACACTGCACTGCACATTCCTGTACGGTGGTGTATCAGTGGTGAACTTCTGATATGATCTCCTTCCTCGTGCCTGTGAAGGTTCTCGGTCATCCAGGTCATGGTTGTTCTTGTAGATTAACCGTAGCAACCGGACTTGCTTGAGTTCCTTGAAGACGTTTCACCTCTCATCCAAGAGGCTTCATCAATTCTGACTGACTAGTTGGGAGTTCCACATACTTATATCCTTAAGGAGCCATTAACAAGTTGAGTTTCGGTTTTAATTGGGCCTTTGTTGCTCCTCCCCTTGTTATGTGAGTCGTTAGCGTTCCACCTGCCATAATGGGGTTCGTTAGGGTCTTTTGTGGCTAGGTGTGACGTGGTTTCATCTTCCTGGGGAGAGACCTTAGGACTGAATTGTAAACGGGTGAGAGGTGATGCCTCAGACCTCCACCTCTGTTGAGGGATGGTCTTTCCAGTTAGATGGCGTCTTTCACTCCTCTCTCAAACCATCTGTCCTCCCTGGCCAAAATCTGTACGTTTATTGTCTTCAACTGCTTTAACTGATGGAGCCTCTTGGATGAGAGGGGAAACGTCTTCAAGGAACTCCAGTTGCTCCGATGAATCTACGAGAATCTCCTTCCTCCAACCATGACAAAAATCTTTGTGCAATCTAAACATAACTTACAGGAGCATCTAAATTAGTGTATTTACCTGCAGCACAAAATGTCGCCTACATGTTTTTGACCTCTTAGGTATAAAAAAACACTGTTTATGTTCAGGTAAATCAGGTTTTGTGTTTAAACATAGGACCTTAATCATCATTGTTACAACAATAAACACACAGGTAACGTTACGGAAAGGTTGTAGTCAAAAGCAACGTTAATGATTGATTTGAAAAGGAGAAATGAACATCTGTCTTAGTTTGATGTTTTGTTGACCCGTCCATCCACCCCAACCTCTTTCCTACAAGGAACTTTATCACTCCATGAATACTGTATTGTCTCTTCATATCCTCTTTCATTCCTGTCATAACTGGTACAGCCACTAGAGGGCGATGCTACAGTGAAACAAAACTGTGGGTTTCTTTTTGCACAATAACTGGCAGGGTTGTTTGATTTGGCTTAGCTCATCCGGTTGACTCATCCGGTTAAAAAAGCTAATTAGCTCATCTTTGCCGCAAGTATATTAGCTTTAAAAACTCTTCAACTACTGTCATAGATGTGAGCCAACGCACTTATTTATGGTTCATTTTGGGGGAAACAAATTTTACTTACGCCAGGATCTACTTGAGCACGTTGGGACCATTTCAAACCTTTGTAAATGAGAATGGTTAATGGCCTAAGTCGTATGGCTGCTCACATTCTTGAATGCGATACAAACAAAATGATTTGGCCTGAAAACCAAACAGCAACGCATTCATGGCAACACCATGGAACTTTGTCTAAACAGAGGCCAGTGTGAGCCAGCTGCTTTAAAGCATCTAAGATAAATATTTTAATAACAAAAGTGTTTTGGATGACAAATCAATGTATTCTAGTGAATTTCAGCTCACTGTTTTGCAATCTGCCCAACAGCTTCACTCTCCCTGCTCTCATATTGGAAGTTGTTTTGAGAAAAAAAGTCCTGAAAACCTCCTGACACCAGACAGCCTCAGTTACAGTCTAGCGGGTAAATGAAGTGCAGCATCTATCGGTGGACATCCAGGCATTTCTCTCAGTTAATTTCTCTCAGTAAGTTGGTTGAGACCAAAAACAGAGCTAGAAGGGAGACGGTAATGGACTTGTATGTGTTAAGGGCCAACAAACACGACTCCAGATGAATGATTGCAGTGTTTTGATTACACTTTGTGTCTGCCGCCTGAAGTTGACCATAGTTGTTGTAGGTTAAATGGTTTTATCACTGTGTAATCAAAGCAGCACAGAAGATCATTGGTTGCCCTCTCCCCTCACTAATGGACATTTACCTCCCACTGCCTCAGTAGGGCAAGAAACATCATCAAGGACAGCTTGGGTCCCATATGTTTGACCTGTTGCCCTCGGCCAGGCGCTACAGCTGCATCAGGACAAAAACCAACAGACTAAAAAGCATTTTTTTCCCCCCAGAGCCATAACCACTCTGAACTCCCACAAACACTGATACGTTCCATTTACACCACCGTTCCTGTGAATCCACTGACAAGTGTTTTCTCAGGTACCTTTGTTGCTCGCTGCTGTCTTAAACACTCACATTTTTATATCCATTTTATACCTATTGTCACTTATTTATTTTTTATATATACCTATAGGCTCTACAAGCGTCTTGTTTGTCTCGGTGTCTTGTTTTTATTTTGCACAGTTTGTTAATTTATAGTTGTTCTTTGCACTGAACGGGATTGCACCAAATTTCATGTGCTTTTTTTGGTACAATGACATTTCAGGATTCTGATTCAGATTAGAAGTGAGCATAAGGGTGCTAAAAGCAGGAAGCAACAAAAATGTCTCCTGGAAAGGTGCTGATCTGGTTTTCCTTTGTAATAAAACCACTCTTGGACGATGCACTAAACTGTAACAATAGTCACTAATGGCCACACCAGGATAAGTAAGACTGCAGAAACAAAATCTGTTGTATTTGCATCTGACTAAGCAAGTCTGGATATAGGTGTATCCTCAAATAGCTTTTTACTGACTGATGCTTACGTGCCTGAACCAGACACGCGAGTGTTGTGCAACCTGCCATCATATCTGCAGGAACCTCCGTCTGCAGGTTATTCTGTGCTCCAGTGCATCTCCACACATCGTGGTGTTCACGCTCAGGCAGATGTCAACATCTGCACAATAGTTCATCTGGAATGTTACATAAGAGCCGCCATGAGCATGTAGCTTTAGCGGATAGATGCTGTGGTTATCAGGTTGATCAGCGTTCATCTCAGGTTGCATCCTTCATTGACAGAGCAAGATGCCAGATGATAACAGAAACGCGATGGAATGAGCGTTGGAAAACAAAAACATGCAGAGTCGACGACGTGACCTGCGTGAGGTGATTTAGATCTTTGTTACATAATTTTAAAAACATGTCTCAGTATTACAGCTGCAAGGTGGAGCAGTGGTTAGCACCGTCACCTCGCTGCAAGAAGGTCGCTGGTTTGCGGACACCCGGGATCTTTCTGTGTGGAGTCTCCATGTTCTCCCCGTGCAGTGTGGGTTCTCTCCGGGTTGTCCGGCTTCCTCCCACAGTCCAGAAACATGTTGAGGTTAACTGGTGATTCTAAATTGTCTGTAGGTGTGAATGTGAGTGTGCTTGGTTGTCTGTCTCTAAGTGTAGCCCTGTGATAGACTGGTGACCTGTCCAGGTGAACCTGCCTTCACCCTGAGTCAGCTGGGATAGACTCCAGCCCCCCATGACCCGAGTGAGGATTAAGCAGTGTATAGATTGTGGATGGATGGATCTCAGTATTATAGGTTACTATACTGTTTTATATACAATATTTTGCAATATGTGGAAGATAATTGACTCATAGATAGAAATGACATCTTTATTTGTATGAATGTAGCTGTCACCAGGGTGAAAGGTGTCTTTGGATTGCTGTGGTTTAAAATAAAGAGGAGGTGTACATCGTTAGAGTTTAAACTAAGTTACAGTGCCTGTAGTGTTGTCGATGTCAGCCTTAAATCAAAGCACATGGCTCCCGCTGGTGGCTAAATACTGGCGTTACACCCTGATGAAACCAGAAGCCTCTCAGCTGGGTCACAAGGATTGTACACACTAAAAAAATCACTGGGTTACCACAGAGTGCAGGGCTAACAATACACCACTAGTCATTATTTTTGACTCACTAATTATATGATGATGACACTTCTGTTCGTAGGATTTTTTCCAGTGGTGCGTTTTTAGTTGGATTTATCTTTCAACTTTACACAAGAAAAAGTAGTTTTGTGAGCCAGATTGTGTTACTTTAAAATCGTAATGCAAACAACTTTAAATGCAGCTGAGTTTGCAAAAAAGCAGATTTTTTTTATCAGCAAGTCTTTTCGTCTGATGTTGGTTATCTACAAGTGAATAAATGCAGCACGATATGGACAATACTTCAATCAGCCTACATTCTTATAAAACCAATCAGCGCTACCTGCTGTTTATGGAGAAATTTTTTTTTTTAAATAATCTAAACAAACAAGTGAAAAGAAAACGTATCCCACTGTAAAACTTCTTGGTTTTTAACTTTTTTTTAAATTGATTTTTTTACTGTAGCAGTTATTATCTGTGCTGCGAACACCGACTGCTGTTCTCCGTCTTTACTCTTCTTTACCGTCACCACACCCTCCCCACCTCTCTAATTCCTGCCTCACATGTTTGGCTCGCTGCGTGAGACAAGGACTAAAGAGGACACGCCGTTAATCCGGTCTTTCACTCGCCACACTGAACCAGGACACACACACAGACTAACACTAACGTGCACGCTGACCTCACGGAAATCAAATTTATCAGCGACGGCTACTCCCGACTTTGGAAGGTAAAGACGAGAGTTTGTCCAGAAAAGTCCTCGGCATTCATAATTGGATTAGTGGAACAAATGGCAACAATAATCACCGGGTGATGGATTAGTTCCCCTCAGGAAATTACTGTAAAAGGTTCAGTTTGTTCTGATCACGACGAGAATAATACCCCTGATTGTATTAGAGGAATAATCCCATCCTGAAGCATGATATATCATAAATAGTTTATGGTTCAAATGGAATTTTTAAAACACTGCGGCGTCTTTAAATGACTCTAAAGGATACATTTACATGACTGTGTGTGTGTGAGACTTTCTGCTTGTGTGCAAATGACATTATATGTCGGGGTATTACAGCGCACGTAAATCCATCCATCCATCCACACCATCTGTTGTTGTCTGGAAACGTTTTATTTATTCAGCTATTTATTTACAATCACATGATATGCATCGAAAGTGAAATCACAAACAGCTTTCCATTTGTCACGATAGACACACACACACACACACACACACATCAGTACTCACCACACACATCCTCACACACACAGAAGGAGCCACAAGGAGACAGAAATGATAAAAACATACAACTAGAGACAACAAATTTCATCGGAAGAGTGAAGGTTGTTTGGGAGATGAGCGACGTCAGGGTGAACAAGAGGAACTATAGCAGAAGATACACACTTAAGCTCAGCAACAGTATTTTAGTGTTACTCAAAGAGAAAAGATTGACTTTTGAGTGGACAAAATATCAGGGACACCCTCTTTAGAGACAACTGAAGGCATCAGGCTTCATAAGCTAGTTTTTGGTAGCCCATCATATTGGAAATCCATGTCAGTATCCCTTCAAGTTATTATCTTTTTTCATTTCTGCAGTTACTAAACATATGTCCCTCAGATTCTTTAATATTTGGGTTTGTTGCCATGACTTCCATCGGCCCTTTTCACAGTGTTCATAGAAGTATCAATTAAGCTCAAGGCCATTTTAATCGTCAGACAGCAAACACCATTTCAGGTATCAACTCAAACATTCTGATTGTAGAACGCTTTGAAATAAAACCAGCGACCCAGTCTGTAGGGCCTACTAGATGTTATTGTCACAGTTTGCACAGCCAATGGTCGTACATATATTAGTATGGTTGGAAATTAGTTTGCTAGCTCAGTCATACAACACTCGTATTACTAATATTATGAAATCAAGTTTGCAGCACAGACTGTATATAAAAGATGGGTTTTACCTCCGGGTTGGAAAAAACAAGCTCTACTGAAAGTGCCTTAAACCTGCATTCTTGTAACAGCCAGCAGGGGGCGACTCCTCCAGTTGTAGACTGTATAGAAGTCTATAAGAAAATTACCCTACTTGTGGCTTGATGTATTACTTCACTAAACAGTTTACTAATACGGTTTTGGTTCCAGTCACTAGTTTTAAGTCTTCTTCAATACAGCATGATGTTGATTTTGTGTTTTACGGCCTCATTTTGAATAAAACAGGCAACAAGTCGCTGCTGTATCAGTGTGTGTAATGTCCGCAAATTCTCAGCAAAAGTGACCCCTCGTTTCAAAAGATAAGGATGGCCAAATGGCAAACCGATGGGTGACAACATGGTGGCTCTGTCCACCTTTAATATGGAGTACAACATTCCAGAGAAGGTGAGAAGCAACAGGGTTTCTGACACACTAACAAACCGGACAGAATGAAACATAGGCTACTGATTATAACTTTTTCTAATCATACCACAGTATCAAAATTATATATATATTAATACTTAAGAATGCTGATGCTTAATAAAAAGATCTTTTTAACCTCGAGACAACCAGGATGTTGCTTACATAAGTGGAGGTCAGTCATATAAAGGTAGATGAACATTAAAGGGGCCCTGTGCAAGATTACCTTCCAAGTTCACGTAACATGTCACAAAGAGTTCTGTTCAGCTTGTAGTTACTATAACATCAACCCTGACAATGCTACCTTGTGAGACTCCCAACTTTGTTGAAGTGTAATACTAAACTGTACCCCTTTAATTTTTGCTTTGGTTGTCAGTTAATTAGTCAGTCATTCACTGTAAATGTGTGACTAAATAAGCCACTGCGCCTTCATCTGCACTGTGTATACATCTGTATGAATGTAGCTGATGCATGTTCAAAAAAATATTACAAGTACTACAGTTGTTTGGTTTAATGAAATAAAAACCTCTCCTATGCAGATGATGTGTATGTTTATGTGAGTGTGTTTAGCGGATGGGCGCCTTCAGAGCAGCGTCCACCTCCTCCTCGGGCAGCAGCGTGTGCCACTGGGCCACCGGACGTCGGGGGTTGGCCAACATGTCGGACCAGTGTCGCAGCCCGACGCCCGAGGCGCCGTAGCCGATCCAGCACTTGCCGATGGGGTCATTGCTGCCCAGCTTGTCGTAGTCGTAGACAGTGATCAGCACCTGGACTTTCTGTGTGTGGAGACAAAAGAGGGTTAAATGCATTCGTTATGGAGTTTTTTCCTGACAGTATGTGAAGCTAACCAATTACTAAGCTGAATGAAGATAGTCTTTGATATGACTCTAGGACTCTTGAGTCTGTTGAGTTTGTGATGGTTGGTAGCAATTGACTGCATGGTAACACAGTGTAATGATATTATATGTCGAAACAAACTGGAATAATAACTTTGATTTCATACGGTTTCTATTGAGTTTTATGTGGTTTATATCTTTGCATCGACATTTTTAAAATTGAAACACAGAAGCATATCATTAAGTCATAACAAGCACTTGGAAACATCACCCTGACATCTTTTCTGTGTCTTTATTACCTGCAGCTGTCACAAACAACACAGCTCCCAAATGGAAATGTGCAAAATTTTTACAACTTCAGTCAAGAACTAATATAAGCAAGGGTCACAGGTTTTCAATTCTGGGTCCATGTACAAATCAGAAATGGACATCTACAAACGCTCTATGCACAGACACCATAAATATCCCCAGAACTATTTGATCGCACTACACACATGTTAAAGTTGACAGCAACCTACTTTTTTAACACATTTAAGTAAAATGTAGTTAATGTGGTGTTGTTCTATTTGCAGGATCGACCTTCCAATGAATGAAAAATGATCAAAGTTTATACCCACAGCCACCAGTATAAACAGGAAGTGGTGATACTGAGAGACGCTCATACCTGGATCTGAGAGAAGGGGATCTCGAAGCTAAAGCTCTCATTGAAGTAAGGATTCAGAGTGTTCTGTTTGACTGATGTCTTCTTCTTCTTGAGTCGCTTGCCGTTGTGCTGCAGCACCACCTTGACAAAGGGATCTGAGAGAGAGGCAGTAGATCAGCAGAGCCATCCAGCGCCGGTCTCAGTGTTTAGTATGAGCATGCATTTAAGTATGTGTGTATTTACCTGACAGTCCTCCGACGTCCATCTTCTTCAGATTCTTGGCTTCCATGATGTTGACAGTTAGTTTGCCGGCCGTGGGCACGTATCGAAGGGAGATACAGATATCACCCAGTTTTTCTTGCTGTCAGAATCAGAAAACATACATGAAGTATTAGATATATTGCTTTAATGTTGGCACTGACTGTCATATGTACTTCAAAAATGTCTCATCCTCACTCAGAAACAAGAGGCCTAACTCCCATTTTGGAGCATAACAATATCTATAAAGCATTCTCAAATGTTTGAAGTAACTAAA
Source organism: Stegastes partitus (assembly GCF_000690725.1). Taxonomy (NCBI): domain Eukaryota; kingdom Metazoa; phylum Chordata; class Actinopteri; family Pomacentridae; genus Stegastes; species Stegastes partitus. The sequence continues at coordinate 17,522 of NW_007578055.1, read as the reverse complement.
TGGATGTTTTTTTTTTGGTGAACTTTTTGAAGCAGAAGAAAAAAACTTGCCTCCTCTTTTTCTCCTCCAACCAGATCCTTCCATTCGTGTATCGGCTGTCCGAGGTCTATACTGTTCATGGGGATCTTGATTTCGCCGATGACGTCATGTTTGCCAAAACGGTCAAAGTCAAAGACTTGGAGCACCAGAGTCTGACCTCCCAACTCACTGTAGGGTATCTGGAGAAGGAGAGGATTAAACTGTAGCGCTTCAAAACCTTTGAGGAAAATCTGATGTTTAATCTTTTAAAAATGCATCTGACAACATGATCAAACTGTCTTCATGTGCAAACCTTAAAGGTGAAGGTCTCATTGAAGACTGGGCAGAGGTTCTTGCGCTGGACTTTGGTCTCAAACTTCTTCTTCTTGTCCGGCAGCATGTAGACTTTGACGTAGGGGTCTGAGGTTCCGCCCATGTCCATAGCTGGGAGGTCCTGAGCCTGGAGGATGCCCACTATCAGCTGGAGGAGGAGGAGGGCAGAAGGTCGGTCAGACGCATTCACATGTCTCAAAAAAGTGAGCTAGCTTTTTAGAATACTAGTGCTGGTTTGTGTATGTGTGTACCTGGTTGTCAGTGAAGTTATAGTCCAGTGAGTACTCCAGTTTGCCAAGGGACTCCTTCTCCTCCTCTTCCTTTCCTTCTTCTCCTTCCTGGAGGACACACAGAGTTGTCAGCACCAAACAAACTAACCTCGCTCATTTGAAGTTTATTCTCCTGGAATCGAAAAAAGTTAGAAAAGGTGCAAAAGAAAATGCTAATCAGTGTGTTTTCCTAGACCTTGAATATTAGGGATTGAGCACATCAAGACAAACAGCTGCAAATTCTCCATGGAAACCATTTAACCACTGCTGAAGATGAATGTACAGAGATGATAAATAGACAGCCAGTCTAACCTTAAAAACTATAAAGATAAACATCTGTGGTTGGGAATCAGTGTGCAGTTATACTCTCTTGACCAGAGACTCTACATTCCACATGGATGCTTGCTACCACCAGCTTCTCCGATCTGCATCCAATTCCAAGGGACCAGCAGCTCTGACTCTTACATCCCTTTCCATTATGTTTCCCCTGGTGCACTGTGGTCAGTTTAAGCTGTGATTTCAGCCATTACTAGTCTCAACCTGGATAAATGCCAAACAGCTGTGGACCGCTAAGCACTGATTACAATCACGTAGGAAACACGGTGACGCTCTTGTGCAGCTAAGTCCATCTGTTGACGTGTGGAGGGAGAAGACACACATTTGATTTAGTTTGGTTTCTTCTCAAGAGTCAGATGAGAAGACTGATTCCAACATTGTTCTCTTTGTACTGTTTGTTTGTTCTTTACCTGCTGTCCTGCTATCCTCCACCCCTTCATCCCCACTCTAACCCCAACTGGTCGAGGCAGATGGTTGCCTTCCCTGAGCATGGTTTTGTTGGAGGTTGTTTTTCCTCCCTTGTAACTGACGCAAACCGCTTACTCATGGGGAATCCAAAGGCAACTATGGCTGGTTGGGTTCTCTGGTCTTCAGTGTTAAGTTCTATGAGATGACCCATGTTGTGAATTGGCGTTAGATAAATAAAACTGAACTGAATGGAATTGAATTGAACATGGTCATTGGATTTCTCATGTAGCTCTTGGTAAGAAGGCAAAGAAGAGCATTTTCCAAAAATGTCAAAATGATGTTTTCCTCAATATACCAAAACTTCAAATGATTTTCTCTGAATGAAATGAAATGAAATGAAATGAATGAAAAATGAAAAATACTTTATTCATCCCAGAAGGGAAATTCAATAAATGAATCTTAGACCAGCTGAAAAACTGAAACCTTCCAAACCCTATTAAGTTGCTAAACTTCTCTACAGTCAACCTGCAATACAGACTCTTCAAACAATATTGGGCGATGAAGTCAAAGCTTGGCAGAGTTACCATCACCAGACCTCCTCATCTTCTTCTCACCTTCTTGTCGTCCCCATCCTCTCCTTCCTTGTCCTTCTTCCTGCGTCCTCGTCCTCCTTTCCTCTCGCGGACCTTCTTGGGCTTCTTGCCTTTGTTGATGCACTTCTTGTAGATGCAGAATCCCAGGCAGGCGACCAGGGCGAGGACCACGACCACGATGGCACCCACAGCCCACATGGGCACTGCAGAAAGGGGGAAAGGTGTGATTCGGAAAACAGCGTTGACGATGTCGGAGGGAGTGGCGAGAACTTCCAGAATCACGTTCAAAACTGTGTGTCGCCATTTTTAAATTTACGATTTATTGGATGGGAAATGTCTAGAGGAGGAATCCAAAAGTCTTGAGTTATCCTGTGACATTTCCTCTACCGTCACAATGGGCTCAAGATTTGTGGTTTTGACATTTGCAATGACCAACAGTGGCATTTGCAAGACACATTAATGTTCAGGATGAGGATGGATGGTAACGACTTTGATGTATTGAGCATAATCAGGTCAAAAATATCCATGTGCCAACTTAGCAAATGTCAGCAGACGAACTGACAAGACCTGAGATGATAAAGCAGTTAGAACTCCTGCTTCTAAACAGCGTGGTAGCGTTGGGCTCAAAAAAAACACTGTGTCTCGATAATGGGTACAAAATTAAGGGTCTAAGTCTCAGAATCACTGTCATGGCTGCAGGCTTTACCATCCATCAACAAGGACATTTAGAGATTTGTTTCTAAATACATTATATGTGTCTGAAATTATGTGAAAACGGTAAACTGCTGAAGTACTGAATTGTGAAATCAATGTTTAATCATCATTTTTGTGTTCAGGATTATTTGCACGGGCCTGAAATTTTGTCTTGAAGATACACTGGAGCCACATTTTGCATGACTCCCCGAACACGATCACATGACAACCAAACTACAGCATCAGTGGTTACGTCACCGACTACAACCTACAGTTTGCTAGTTATGCCTTCATCCGGCAAATGCATCTTCCCTGGATGCCAGAATTTACCGAACAGCTTGGTCTTCTGGTTTGAATTTCCAAAGAATGATAAAATAATGAAGATTTTGTCTGGAGCCACATTGATGGAAAGCGGAGGATCACCACCAACATCTGCTGGATAGCTTTACAAACCTGGATTCACGGTTAATCTGCTGTTATTGGCAAGTGAGGCAAAGCTGACCATCTCGGCCTTCATCCACCCGTCCCGTTGACATCAGGTGCTATTGTCTGCAGTACATGTCCACCAATGAGTTGTCTTGTGTGCTTAGACTACAGAAGGTAACTCAGTCCAGAGCCACAGAGTGACGAAAGTAATCCACATCTACAGTGCGTGTTCATGATTTTACATCTAATCTGTCTATTTTCATGGTTAAGATGGTTCCTTTGGGTTTGTGACCAACCCATCAAGCAGTGGCCTCCAACACTTGCCAGTCCGGAAAACTGCTTTTTTGTTGGGGTTTTTTTGTACAATTTCTTTTAAAACCAAATTGCATATACATGGTGATTAAATAATACCATTTGCTGTGGTGACAAAGAACATTTTTACTGCTTTAAACGCACAGTTTTCAACTTTTCCCCCCCCCCTTATTTATTTATTTAACTTTTAATTTATTTATTGTTTTCTCTTGGCAGTCGTTGGCCTCCATACATTTGGCAAAGTAGCCTAAACAAAGATTGTTAAAGCTACTGGAGGGTCTATTCATACTTCCTGTTCCAGTCAGGATAAGATGTAATAAATAACATTTGAAATGCGATGCTACCTTGTGATGGCAGAAGAAGAAAAACATGACACTTATGAAACTGAATCAGAGCTGTGAGATGACTTACTCTTGAGTTTATGATCTTGACGAGCACAGCGGAGAGGTGACATGCAGAGATGAGAGAAGGCAGAATCAAAAAAATGAAACAAATGATCAATGATGGTTATTGATGGTATGACATGAAGCAGAGGAGATTGGATAATGCAGTAGATTGACGTGGATCACTGTGTGCTCACTTGGCAGGTGTGTGAGCTCGTTGAAGAACTTGTTCTTCATGCTGGCGAACTGGTGGTTGGAGTGGTGGGACGGCGGTGGAGGCGCCGGCGGCTCCTTCTCCTCCTCCTCGGCCGCCCTGCGGAGCCGCGACCCCGCCTCGTTGACCAATCGCATCCTTGTTCTGTAGAGGATGAAACCACGATAAAGCACTTCCTTTATCAGTGTTGGCTTTTATGACTAACTCTTCACCTTTACCTGTGTGTGAACTATACTTTGAGTTTCACTTGAGGGTGCTTTTTTCGCTTTTTTGTGGTCAGAAACGACAAATACAACATTTCGAAAACATTTGCTTTTTATCGTTATTCCTAATAATAGGAATATAGATAACAAGCATCAGCACTTTGCATCAAGAAAGTTGTATTTTTTCCTGATATTTGACTTAAAGCGAGTGAAGCTTGTGATATGATGATGATGCCGCCACCATACATTGATGGTGATGGTTAGAACAGCATGTGTAGTAGCGATAGTAAAGTAAATGAGCGATTTATCAGCCTCATACATCAATCATACATCAATACTAGACTACTACATCTACAAATTCATTTTTCAGCGAAGCTCATGTCCTATTAAGAGAAGGCAAGCTCCCTCTGGTCCCATCATGATGCTAAACATGCAGTAAAGTCAACATTTTGCTTATTTAAATCCATTCACTCACAGCACTGTATATTCAAATAATTAAATCCCGACATTCACTGGTGACAAGACTGAACCTCTGGAGGGTACAACACATTAACACAGTTCTGTCCTCTGAAATACTGCCTCTCTCTCACCGCTTCGGTCTTTTTCAAATGTGTCCTTGGTTCATGTGACCTTTCACCTGGCTGTAATCTCTTTAATCCTCTCTCCATCGCCTCACTCTGCTGCCCTCCGAACACACATTCTGTCCTCAGTTTCGAGCTTCATTTCAACACATTTATGCTTAAAAATAAATGGGATCGTGACGTGATGTCAAAGTGGTGGAGGAAGGTGCTGAGATCCTTTAATATGTAAAAGAATCAAAAATGTAAAGGGGACAAAAACCCCAAAAATATATGTGTGACGTTCAAAATCTATGTGTACGCAGCAGATGAAATAGAGCAAATTGGTTTACATGGGCTTCTGATGAGTAGTTTAATCT
>NW_007578055.1:5862-7957 GCF_000690725.1 Stegastes partitus | reverse complement strand
CTTTTATGTGAACATGCTGCAGCTTCTGACACATTAAACAATAAAACGTGGGTCAGAACCACCAACCCCTGCAGGAGCCTCGTTTGAATTCACATCTTATTGTGAGGAACGTTACACATCATAGAGATTAAACTAGATCAAGAAAAAGACTTCTCATCTCGTATATTTCTTACATATGTAAAGTGTAAAACTATCGGTCCGAAAGGAGCACAAGGCCTCTGACAGCCATGTTTCTGCTGCTGGTTGTCATGTTTTCTAGACTCTGGTTGGTTGGTTGGTCCGTTGGTTGGTTGGTTGGTCCGTTGGTTGGTTGGTCGGTCGGGTGGTTGGTTGGTTGGTTGGTTGGTTGGTTGGTTGGTTGGTTGGTCGGTCGGTTGGTCGGTCGGGTGGTTGGTCGGGTGGTTGGTCGGGTGGTTGGTGGGTTGGTGGGTTGGTCGGTCAGGTGGTCGGTCGGGTGGTTGGTTGGTCGGGTGGTTGGGTGGTTGGTTGGGTGGTTGGTTGGCTGGTTGGTTAGGTGGGTGGTCGGTTGGTTGGTTGGTCGGTTGGGTGGTTGGTCGGTTGGGTGGTCGGTTGGTTGGGTGGTTGGTCGGTTGGTTGGTTGGGTGGTTTGTTGGTCGGTTGGGTGGTCGCTTGGTTGGGTGGTTGGTCGGTTGGTTGGTTGGGTGGGTGGTCGGTTGGTTGGTTGGTTGGTTGGTCGGTTGGCCGGCCACCACTTCAGTCCAGACAAAGGTTCTGTTCATGCATTGTCCCCAGTGGGAGGAACCTTGGCCTTTTAATTAAATGAAAATTTTAATTTGACCAGACAAATGTAAGCATCCCAACACAGTGAACATGATGACATACTCTAAAAACTACTGGACGGGCTGACATCAGTTTTTACTCTCAACAGGATTAATTGTAAATGGATGTAGATTTGTTTCCAGAAGCCAAATAGTAGTAAATAATCATTTCTGAGAATAGAATTGTAGATTTCTCACAGGTTTAACATCTTACACACAAATAATGTTGGTGACAACTTGTACTGAAACCCAACAAACGACACTGAGTTCTGAGAATGAGCTTTTCCTTTAGAAAAAATGTCATTTCAATTACAATTTACTTCATGATTGGTACCATATAGGTTTTGGTTCCACATTTTTAAACTGAAGTTTTACGCGTTTTGTACTTAATTGCACCATTAATTAAGCCATTTCACTTAAAACCAAAGGACGAGTAAATAAGACGGACCAGTAGAGCACCATGCTGAGGCAAAGTGTTAAAAGCAGATGTCAAGTTTGACAAAGAATTTGGTCGTTGACGGTTATTTGAATTAGAAAAACTTAAGTCAAGCTTTTCTCTCTGGCTGCAGAGATGTATACAATTATTAGTTTTTCATTCTTATCCACTAGTTTGCTAAACCGAAGGCGAGGGTGGCCAAATTTCATTGCGAAATAGTATTAATGCAACATATCCCAGCAGGTGTAGCTNACATATTTTTAGTGTCTTGCGTGGGAAGCGATCCTCAGTCGTGTCAGAGGTGAACCAAAGTGGCAGACGAACATTTGAAATGTCAAATCTGGGTCTAAGCCTGCTTATGCTTCTGTAAGTACTCTGGATAAAAGCACCCTGTCATTCTGCTTTTTGTCACCAGCCTGTCTGTGTTGCGTAACGACTTTTAGCGGCGCTTTAGAACACCCCAAAACCAGGATGATGAGCACATCTGGTTTCTGGGTCACCGCAGATTTAGGCTGGACTCCAGCCAAGAACTTACATCAGTCGGTCAGAACCCTGATCAGGAATCTGTCTCCGTCCACAGCGTTCAGGTTGGCGACGTGAAACTCCCCCAAAACACGGATCAGTGACCTATTTTGAAATCAGAAGTCTGCAATTATGAAGAAGATTATGTGGCGAGGCGGGATGCTCCACATGTCACAGCGGCGACATCTAAAAAGTAAAAGTAAACACATAACGGGATCTAAGATGATGCTACAGACTAAAAAAAACGTCTCATCAAGAGAAGAATGCCAGCGACGGGGTTTGTCAAAACAAGACAAACGTCTTTTATGTGAACATGCTGCAGCTTCTGACACATTAAACAATAAAACGTGGGTCAGAA
>NW_007578055.1:0-5104 GCF_000690725.1 Stegastes partitus | reverse complement strand
AATGCAACATATCCCAGCAGGTGTAGCTCACATTAAATGAAAAATATTCCCAAATACTACGAAGACACTTCCTAAAATATAATTTGCATTATATTTGTTCCCTATAAGTCTTCAATGATCCAGATATGTTAGAGGTGGATGAGGAGCGGAATTTAATGTAATTTAGTTTTAAATCAACGAACACAGAAATTTGAGTTTAAATCACACACAGTATTAACATTACTACGTCCACCCAACCCGTCAAAACAATGTTTGCAACTTAAAAGTCATGGGAATGACTTGTCAGAGCGTCATCAGCCACTAATGAGATTTTCTGGTATCATCAAAGTCAGTTCAGTGATATTAAAGCTGCTGTTTTCTTTACTTTTGCACTTAATGCTGATGAGGCTAAACGAGGCGACCTGATAGCTGACTGGTTAAAGCCTGAAGCAGCGAGTCCTCGGTTCAAATCCTGGCTGGACTGGACCTTTACTACACGTGATTTAGTAGAAAGCAGCCTCCCCCTGCGCTCCGTCCTCACATTTTCTGAAGGCATAAATGATCAAAACATACTATTTTTTTAAAAGTACTGGACCTAAATACAAAAAAGGCTCAGTTAAATGCTGTTATTTGGCGATTTGCAGCATCTACAGCTATTCTGATGAACAAATAACTAAAAAAAATCCATTGAGTTCAGCTTTATATGTGAATATTTGCTGCCTTTTTTACGTTGTGTGTGGCAGTCGTCTTGGTTTCCAACACCGACATGGCATTATTGAATTTAACAGACTACACAATTACCAGATGGAGAACATAACCTTCAGATTACTTGATAGTGTAAATATTAACGAGTGTAGCTCCTGTTCTACTTTCTGGTTTGCAGAAACAAACAGAACATGAACATACATTTGTCCAGAGCGCTTACAGGCGCATAATGCAGAAGAAATTGCACATCAAGTGTTGCAGTATGATTTCTCAGCGTGCATGTGTATAAAGACAAAAACACTCAGCTTTTATATTCACATGTTCGTGACTCTTAAATTCGTTGGCAACTTAAATATCAAAAGCAGTCAGGTGAGCAATAAAAAACGAGCAATAAAGGTTCTTTTGAAATTTCCTTTGGGTAGAAACAGTAAAAAAAAAAAAAAAAACACAGAAAAGACAGAAAACAATGATGTAAAGGTAAACGTTAATTCAAAGTTAACAGCAAAATTCCTACAGCAGTCTGCACTGTTGCCTGTTTTTGCAACATGCTGATTTTTGATGCACCAAGCTCTTCAAAATAACAACTCTATGGAGCAGATAAAACTCCCAGTTTACATTGGCTCCATCATCTATACACCATTTAATCCTCACTAGGGTCATGGGGGGCTGGAGTCTATCCCAGCTGACTCATGGTGAAGGCAGGAGACACCCCAAGCACACTCACATTCACACCTACAGACAATTTAGAATCACCAATTAACCTCAACATGTTTTTGAACCTCGTAGGAGGAAGCCGGAGAACCCGGAGAGAACCCACGCTGCACAGGGAGAACATGGAGACTCCAAATAGAAAGAGCCCGGGTGTCATCACCGGCGACCTTCTAGCTGCGAGGCAACAGTGCTAACCACTGATCCACCTTGCTCCATTCAACGTCAACAAAGTTGACCACCAGCACCCCTACAGCTCACTAATTATCACCAATTTTAACATCACTTTAAATGAGTGTGGTATCAATCCTCTCATCTAACTCTTGCTAAGCTTTGGCTTCCTCCTGCTTCCTTTCGGACATGGAATTGAGGAAAAAACTCAAATCATTTAAAAAGTTAATCAAAACAGTATGTCTTTACAAATAAACTATGTTTCATGAAAAAAAATGGTGTAATAGATGGATTTAACATTTGATTAGTCAATTTAGGAGATGCGTCGTCTAAAGATTCAACTATTCATGGAGTGAATATGGGTACATGATTATATGTATATATGTATAGATATGGGTATGTATGTATTATATATTTTTCTGTATTTCTGTATTTTCATGTATATTTCTTTTCTTTCAATATGTTCGAAATAAAAAATGAATAACAAATATGACACCTTTCCTAACATTTCAAACTGCTCCTTTAAGCTCTCACAGACTTTTTAGACGATGATCTTTTACGGCAACTCTGGACAAAAAGCTGCAAAAATCCGATTTGCATTCGCAGCATCCTCTGATAAACGATACAAACAACCCTCATAACAAACGCTGGTGTGCAGCAGGTGACTTCACGTGAGGAGACGCTGCAAATAGAGGAGCGTTATCCTCCCGTAATCCACTTAAACTAAGCTTTGCCACTTTTAGGATGCATCCTTCACTTTGTGTCAAATCAAACGTTTCTAGGAACTTTCTCGGTGAAATCAAAAGATAACCATAAAAAAGAAAAACAAGCACTGAAGGAGAGAATCTAATCGTTTATCATCGCGCCTGTTGCTCTGCTTCTCAACAGATTAATGCACGACTGAAATGTTGCTACAGGTAAAATATAGGAGGAATAAACGCAGCAAAACTGAGACATTAATAGATCTAAGAAAAGAAATCATGAGAAGTTTCCTGATTTAGTTCCAGCACATTAATAAAAAAGGTTTGGTTTCCATTCATTGTAAATTAAATCCATAATCAGCACAACAGAGTAAATTAAAAACACTAGAGAGCAGCTTGCAACTCACCCGGTTAGCCTCAGTCCTCTTTGCTTCTGTTATTATTGTTGTTTATTTGCATCCAAACGTACTCCGACACAAATCCGCCACTACTGACCGACGAGAAGTCCTTGGACACGACTCCCTTCCTCCCTCTCATCCCTCCTCCCCCGCCTGTGTTAATCTTTGCAATATCCCTCACCGCCAGCTACTTACCGTCCACCTACACTGCAAAACAAGAATAAAAGTCAGTCTGTAAGAGCTGATTTGTCCAACACAGTGGCTGTAAAACTTTCCCTCAAAACGCAGTTTCACCATATTCTGGTGCAGCTGGGCTTGTTNAAACTAAATAAAAAACAAGATGGCTGGATCGGCTAATGCTACACATGGCTGTAACAAACAGAGCAGAAGAGGCGGGAAACAAAACCAGTTTGCCAACCGCTGAAAAACACGAACAAGAAGAAGAAAGAACTTTGTCTATCTACATGAGAACAATGAAGACAAGTCTGATTTCATTTGGACAAGTTGTAATTATTCCTTCTTATTCCTAACAATTATATTTCATGATATCAAGAGACGAGACGACAAACGAAGGAGAAAACAGCTCTCATTATGTGCTTTAAGTCTCTTTTTTTTTTTTTCCGAAAAACTCAGACCCCACCTTTCTTACTATTCTCATTTTTTTCCTTTACATTTTCTACTGCGGTACTTCATATATTATGGAGGGGTACTGAGGGGTAAAGTCAGTATTTTTAAGTCCAGGTAGAGTATTACTAGAATGTGCACATTCATACTTTTCCCTTATTTATAATTCAAAATGATATGTTTTGCATTAATTAGACTCTGGAAGTGTTCTGCATCACCTATAAATAAGATCCGATCACTAATTTCAAACTTATTACACAATATTTGTCTTCAAGTCTAAACGCAAGAATTACAATCTTCATTCTTTCTCTTTTTTCTTCACCTTCATCACATGTCCATCCCTACTTCTTTGGTCGATTCCTTCCCTCTGCTGTCTACTGCGTGTCATCAAACAGTAACAGCTCATTGCTTACACTTTAAATCCCTCTGAATATGTTGGATGCAGACGTACACATGGGTTCATACAACATTACATTGGCTCGCATACATCTAATGCACAGCAGGTATTTGGACAGGTGTTAGCTGAAGCATCCCAGTGGCTTTTCTATTCCAGTGAACACTGACAGGGATCATGAAACTGAAGCACCTAATCCACCATTCATTTCATTATCGTTCTGCTACACTTACAATCTTGACAGAATAGAAACTGATGATATATTACTATCCTGAATTAGCTTTTTTTTGCATTTCCAGTCTCTATCACCCTCCTATTATTATCAGTTTTACCCTTTAGTGAGAGAAATTCTGGATTTAACTCAGTGCCGAGGCTGTAAAATACAAATCATGCTTAAAGATGTGCATCTAAAAGTCAAATAAAAAGTTGGATTACCTTCTACCTTTCTGTCACACAGGAGAAAAAAGCAATAAATGAGAAAAATAAATCAGTTTGTGGTCGTCATGCCTTTTAGTTGAGGACTTTTGCGCCCAGTGAGGACTTCCAGCTGTCCAGCACTCAGGCTCCTCCCTCAGCAGACATCCCTCTGCGCCACACAGCAGCCTAACAAGATTAATTGCCAAAGGTAATCCAAAAATCCCAGGCTTAAACAAATTAAGGACAGTTTGCCTCTCCGGGTTTCCTCCCCTTTCCCCGCCCACCGTCTCCTCCTCCTCCTCTCCTCCCCCCCGTCCTCCCTCATGACAGCTCAGATGGAGAAACCGACCGACATACGCTGCATCACATTTCCATAATGAGATCTGGTTTAGGTGGCAGTCTTTGTTGCACTGACCCTCGTAGCCCCCCAAACAGAGGATTAAACAGAGATCTCAGTGTGTCCAGATCAACACAGAGAAGGGCTGCTTTCAAATTCTCACCACTTTAGGCAGAAGTAAGACTAAAACTTTCCCAGTTCGAAGGTTTTTTTTTAGATCAGTTTCCACCATTGAAATGATGGTTGCACGTCTTTGTCAGTAATATTCTTGCACATGCAGTGTTGTTGGGAGGAAATTAGTATGTTTTTTCTTCTTTTTTTTCTTGGCAAACCCATCTCTGTGCATTGACAAGATGTTCCCTTATTAATATTTCTATTTTCATATAATTATTCTTCAGTACGATCAGTTTAATAGCCGGAGATTCATTTTTCTTTTATTGTAAAAAAAATAAAAAATAAAGAAAAGTGAAAATCTGGCAGCAACAGTGGCAGAAACACATATTTTTGAAAATGATATATCTCTCAAATAATTCTCTCTTTTATCTAATTTAAATACAACAGTGTAATTTTATGATCACATTGTAAAAATACTGATTTCTAATGTGGTAGTTTGAGCCTTTTTTATTGTTGCTTTTAAATTTTACAGTCAATATTTTTTTCTGTGATTTTA
>NW_007578054.1:461714-521290 GCF_000690725.1 Stegastes partitus | reverse complement strand
CTGTACATGACTCGTACCCAAATCACAGACTTGTCAGCCTCTTCCATCACAGTTGTTGTATTTTTGGTTGTTTTACTCACACAAACTCAATTGCTAGGAGAAGTGGTCACACTGTCATAACAGAGCTTTGCCCGCATTGTTCTGAGTCACTGTGACTGACTTTACATCACAGCAGTGGCAATGGAAGTGGCAGTCAGATCTTTTACTGAATAAAATACCCCCATGTACAACAGTTAAACTTAATTACATCTACATTTGCTTGTATATTAGCAGCTTAATATACTATTATTGTAAACCGTTGTGCCCTGCAGAGCATCAAATTATGGCTGGATTACACATAAATAATATTTTTAAGTACCAACTGTTCTATCTGTGGGACTTAAATGCATATTTTATAACAGCGGTTGCCAGCCTGGGGGTCGGTAAGCCTAAAAAAAAAAGGTCACCAGATAAATGTGAAGGGGTCATGAGACGATCAAACAAGTTATGACTCTCCTCTATTTTTTCTTTTCATTGTCGCATACTGGACAGTTTAAACTTAAAAAAAAAAGTTTCTAAAATAAAGGATCTCAGGGGGAATATGGCTGAGCTGTTTACAACTTATGAAAATATACAACAAGAGGTCACAGGAAGGCTTTTGCTGTGATTTCAGTGATTTTAAGAGTGTTTTCACGTTTGGAATGTAAAAATCTTAATCTACAAAGTAACTAACCTGATAACCATCAAGCGAAATGTTCCAGAGTAGAAAAGTCCAGCGGCAGTGCAGCGGGAGGAGAAAGTTGCACAATGAAATACTAAAAAATGAGAAACCTGTACAGTAAATGTGTGCTATTTTCACCAGCATTGATTCAGCAGGTAAGAAGACACTGTCGTCTCATTACAGCCTCCGACACAGTGGTGATGTTTCCACCCCGACTCCTCACACTAATGATGAAGCACTTCTGCCTGAGACCATTAAAACCAAATGCCAACTACCTTCTTGCTGTAACCCAAACCCCAGTTAACCAATTAAATTTCATTGCAGCTAAAGCAGTAAGTAAAGAATATAATCAGACAAAATGATTCTACTTTTATTTGATATATTCAAAACAACAGAGAATGAGAACATATTAGTATAGACGCCTTGCTTTCAAATAACTGTAGACATCTTTGTTTTGTAATCAGCGAGGGAATTTTCCAGAGCTTTTGTTTTGAAATCTAAATCCACTCATTCAAGGACAACTTGAGATTAAGTTCTCTGAAATATGACTCCATTTCCCTGATGACTTACTAATTAGCGGAAGAAGAAAAAACAACAACAATACATCAGTTCCATTTAAAGCAGGTTACATCAGTTTAAATGAGAAAAACAAAACCATACACTCCTCATTCAGAATGTAATAGGCAGCACAGAGCTTTAGGTGTGTTTTTGTATAGAGCTCATGTGGGGCTCTGTGATAGTGTTGATGACTAAACTGTAAATCAGTGCAGGACCACAAAGAGCGTCTTACGGTCAGAACAAACTGACTCTGTGGCCAAAGATTTACAAGATAAATCACTTGTCGGGTGCATCACAAAAATCAGTAGCGACCAGACGATGCTCATAACCTCAGAGAATTATGAGTTTAAAATAAAACTACATATTGCTGTAAATGTGTCTCACTCCCAAATCTGGATTCGTCTTCAGATGTTAAATAAATGTAGACAGATAAATCTCTCACTTGTTTGAGTCCGGTGATGTGTGTCTGGCTCTGGAGTTCAGCAGACAGGAAGACAACTCCCAATGAGCTCACACACACGTCTTCACCAAACTAAAGACTTTTTCTCATGTCAAAATAAGCATAAGTACTCTGGAAAGAACAGAAGCCAGTGGAAACACAACAGTGTGACATGAAGTTTATTCAGTAGATAAGTGTACAGTAACATTAAGAGGTTTTTTTAGGTCAATCCTTCAGTTCAAAGGTTACATACTTTTGCTAAATACATGAAGTCCTTTGATCAATGGTGTCACAGCCTTGTATTCATTTAAATTAAGGCACTTCTGCAAAATTACTGATTTGCAACATTAAAATGAAAGTAATGTGATTACATGTTTCCCACATGGATTCTATAAATTTAGCACTACAGATTCTCTGATTTTCTTTTCCTTAATAAAATAAAATCAAATAAATCAAGCATAAAACCTCAACAAAACATCCAATACTGTTGAACATTTTAGCACTTTATATATTTGCATCATATTTGTGGGGTTCAAATGAGATCAGCTTTACATTATTACAGTCTAAGGCAGAATATATAAGAGCTGTTGTTTGAGGAGAAAACAAAACACACGAGGAGGCTTCTTAGAAGAGACGTGTGACACTACCGTCACAGACAAAAACACAGACACAGTAGCTAATGCACTTTTTATAGGGCGAGACGAAACATTTAATTGACTTTTACAGCTTGTGCCTGCCCAAGCTAAATTACAATTTTGTATGCTTAAATTAAACTTCAGAATAAAATAATTACAACATCTTGTCAGATTACCACAGGAAGGATGCACATTACGTGGGAATGTTAAATAGGAAAGATGAAGAAACAATCTGAAAACAAATTAAGGCTTCCTTTAAGAGAGGCGCTCTCTTCTACTGAAACAGAAGGCAACACCTTCCACCGAGGTATATGATTCTTAATCACATTCTACATCTAATACAGCTTCAAAAGACTGTGATCTACAGTATATGGAATGTCCTGGCAACTAATGGAAAGCTTTTCAGTCTCTCGTTACTACAAATCATTGATTTGGATCACAGTCCAGACTACTGTGTGCACACACACACACTAAAACTAAAGAGACAAAATCTGCAAGGCTACACAGATACAATGTGTAATACAGTGTTTAAGAATTTAATGGCTGAAGCAAGTTAAGATTTTATTGCTGGCTGTCACAGCTGGTGATACACCCATGTGGGGAAAAGCCTGAGTTAAATGGCAAAATGAAGGAGTGAGTGAAGAGCGTAGATGTTCCATGTAATAGATAAGAAGGTACCGAAAATACCTCTTCATGTGCTTTCTTTGACACTCTGCACACAGTCATCTGTGTCTGCAGCGCTGAAACCGTTCAGAGCGTCCTGCAAAGACGGAAAAAGTGAAGGGAGAGAAAGTGGAATACATTAACAAAAACACCAAACCAAAATAGGAAAGGAGGGTTTGTTTTGACTGGCACAGACTGGATTTGAGCTAATATTGAAGTCTGAGATCACAAGCCATAGTGAAACACTCCTTTTCTGTCCACCTCTGCGATCTGAAGTGCAGTAATGCTCGTAAAGGTCACTTTGTGGGCAACAGCACAGAAACAACACTGGAAACATTTATATCTGTCACTGCCCCTCCAAGATGCTTGTAAAGGGCCTTTTGTCTGTTGTAAACATCTATTTGTTTTTGCTGTTGTTTTTCATCGTTCCTAAATGACACAAAAAAGGTGCAATGGGTACATTCCAGTAATAACTGATTAATAAAAAGTGTTGCAATGTCTACAAAGGCATTAAACTGTGCACATTTCATATTTCTTTGGATATTAATAATGACTAAAACATCATGTCTTCTGCATGAGGCGAAAAAGCAAATGAGTGCTGCAGGTTCATTTAAAAGCTTTCCTTTGGTTTGCATTTGCAAGAGTTTTGCGAATTTTCCAAGGACAATTGTGTTATGCACTTTTTCCCCTTTTACCTAAAAAAAGTCTGCTGAGGCTTTCGTCTGTCTTACGTTACGACTCTCTGTGGCTACAAACAACTTTGCTAGTGTTCGCCTCCCAACTAAAACACTTTCGTTGGTACAGTGTCAAAAGATGGATGAACATCACCTAAACTGTTTACTTTATGGAAGTATAAGATGTAAGTACTCTCATTTGCTCTCTATACACACACACACACACACATATATATATACATCAAAATACAGCATATAGAAGCATAGAGGAAAACGGAACACGCAAATTAATAAATGTGTACCGAGACAAGAGGAAAACAAAGAAGTCAGAAAATAAGTTACATTTTTTAACCTTTTACTGTCAGCTTTGTAAGTCCATATCAATCTGTAATTTATTTTTTGTAATGCCTTTGAATAACTTTTATAAGTTGACTTAAAACCATTACGTGTGACAGACACTGACCTCGCCTTGTAGCAATTCAGCCCCCTCAGACGCCTCAGAGAATTGCATGCTGGGTAAAGTTGGGGCCTGCAACATGCGAGCATTCGGAGGGTTGCCCACGCTGTACAGACGAGGCCGTTTAATCTGGTCTTGGCTGGACAGAGGAGTGAAACTGTTCCTTCGGAGGAAAGCTGGTGGCACAGCATCCACTTGGAATTTATTCTAGTCGAACAAACAAACAGAGTAGACTGATAAATACATTTCTTATGGTAAACCAATTAATCATCTGCTTTGTCTGGAATCACTGTGCTGGGAGGAGGAGGAGGAGAAGGAGGAGGAGGAGGAGGAGGAGGAGAGAAAGCAAAACAACTGAGAAACAGCCATAAATAGAAAAGCCATTGTCATGTTGGTCTCAGCAGGCAGGATATTCGTCCCTCCGTTTAACAAGAGGTTTCTCAGTAAACGTGTTTATGTGCTAACACCCACTCTGTCTAAGGCTCTGGGCCTGAACACTTGTCACTAATCAGAACAAACTCTACCAGCAGAGAACAGATATGGAGCTCCCTGATTAGGAAATGAACACAAAAGGCGCTGCGCTGCATGTGTCATGCTGATGCCCTGATTTATTTCTTGAAAATGAAAACTTGGCTCATACATAAGTGTTTAGTCTTCCAAATAAAAGCTTCCTGTTGGGGAAATGGTATGACTGGTTGTGATGTGTAAATAATAAATAGGTATGTTGGAGGCTTGTAGGGAAAATAATAGTGTTTTCTTCGTAAAATGCCAACGTTTAGACTATTATTTGGACAAAAGACAATTGAAAATGTCCTCTTCCAACTATAACAGCAATTTTTCAACATTTTTGGCAATTTTAGAGAGATGTAATCAAGAAAATACTTATCGGATTAACCAATAATAAAAACAGTTATTAGGAGCAGCCATGTGGCACATACTGTACCTCTCTTTTCCATTCTGTTCCATTTTGGAAACTATTCTTTTTCACTCTCTTGCCATAAGTTGTAAGAGAAGATCAGTACCAGGATCATATCTGTCTGTTCAGCATCTCCAAAGCCCAGTACTTAGTATGTTATATCTACATGATTAATTCATACACAAACAGCGTGTAAAATCTAATAAACGTGGTTTTACGTGGTGTCCTGTGTCATTTTCAGGCAGTGACTGGCTGCAGCCAACAGACAAGACTCAAGGATTAACTGCACCTGATCAAGAAATAGTTATGCACATACATGCTGTGCAGATTGTGGGACAGAGCCATGCTAACAGCTTTTACTCTGCTTCCAGTCTACATATAGTGTCAGAGATATCGATCTTCTCATCTAAACCTCTAGGAATGTGGGTCGGATGCTTCCCCGGTTTTGTAATCTAGCATCAGTATCTGGAATGGTAATTATTTCAGTGATACCAAAAAATACAAAGGAGAGGAAGCAGAAAGACAGAGCAGAGAGATGAAACTGAATCTTAACTTTTATCTGATGAATACTGATTTTAATTGTCAGGATTATCTGCGACAGTTAGATAACTACACTGCAGACGGGGGTCTCACAGTGAGAAGGAGAGGCACAGTTTGGGTCTAATGCAGGTTGAGTAGACTGGCATACAAAGAGTTCTAGTGTGTACAGTGTTTAAGTCAGGAACCTGCAAACAGTTTTATGTATCTTGCCTTGCAGGCTGGATGTCCGGCTCCGGAGAGCTGAATGAGAAACTTTAGTGTGTAATTTTTGGTTTGAATTCCTAAAAATAGCTCAGGTCAGAGCAGTTTGTCCAGTCATGACTGTGGGAGTTTAACTGATCCTTCAGAATGCATGCAGTAGACACACATTATACTGAACAGGGTGGACGATGACAACTTCACTGTTTTTTTGGTAGCTTGCGGCTGGACTACTGTAACTCTGTGTACGGCGTTAACACAGTCCAACATTACCCAACTACAGTTAGTTCAGAATGCAGCTACTAGACTTTTAACTGGTACAAAGAAAAAACACACATCTTCCCAATTCTGGCAGATTTTCTTTAGCTTTCCAGAAAATACAGAACTGACCTTAAAACTGTAATGTTTGTTTTTAAAGCACTTCATGGTGTAGATCCACAACAGATTACCAGTATGTTTTCTGCCTCTAGGCCACTTAGGACATCATCACAACAGTCTCTCTTTTTTTCCCCACTGCTCTTAGGTCTTCCTGAAGCTGCTCTAGTCATGTTCCCTCTCTTTTTTTTAAATTTCATTTTTTGTTGTGTTTTGTCCTCCTCTGCAGGTATTTCTGGCTCTGGAGATGCAAAGGTTAGATCTGCAGTTACTTGTCTCAGCAATCTGTCCAGCGTTTATGTTCTCTGTTATCTTTTTCTCTCTGCCCTTTACCCTCACCCTAACTGGTCGAGGCAGATGGCTGCCTTTCCTGAATCTGGTTCTGCTGGAGGCCACTTTCTGCTAAAAAGGACTCGTTCCTCTCCACTGTGCGTTTGGTTTTCCATGAACAATTTTAGGTCTAAACTAGGGATGCACAAGATATTGGCGACCACATCAGTATCAGCCGATATTAGTGTTTTTTTTCCCGATATATTGGTATCGGTCCGATGAACAAATTTAGCCGATGTGAAAAACTGATGATTGTCTAACATTAGCACCTTCTTCTCTACATTTGATATTGCTGCTATTTGACAGATGTTTTTACTGAAATGATCCTGGACTTAAATATGTTAAAATATGTTTTACTTTTGTGTTATGTAAAAAAGAAGACTATGTGGTCTAATGTGGTATGGGCTTCTTTTGAATAGTTTTCACGTTCTCACAGTGTTTACTTATACTCATTTTTTGGTGTGAACAAAAATTTAATATCGATATCGGTAATATCGGTTATCGGCGATATCAGAAATCTTAATATTGGATATCGGTATTGTCCAGAAATTTTAATATCGTGCATCACTCGTCAATACCTTAATATTTATATCAATCAGATACATTTCCATAAGTAATAATATTGTAGGGTCTTGACCTTACTATTAATTCAGTCAGATAAATCTCTATTTTATATCATTTTTAGGGTTGTAACTGTCATATTTAAATAAGTCAGGAAATTCACATTCTAAATAACACTGTAGGGCTTTAACCTTAAGACTCAAACTTGTTATGTAACTTTGCATCTGAAAGCACTCTGGCTCAGCAACTGTTGTTTTGAATGTTCTTCCTACATAACAGCGACTTGTCTTGGGTTATACTGAACAGAATGGGCAATGACAGCTTACAAGAAAACCAACAGCATGTTCGTGACACAACATAATAAATGGTCCAAAGCTTACAAATGGTCTGTCCCTGTGAGTGTTGACAGCCTCCACCTTCAGGTCAAACATGTCCACTTTACAACCTAATAGACGGAGAAGGTGGAAAAAATGCATCACAACAAGGAGGCAAAAACTGAGGAAGAGGTTTAGCTGACTTATGAACAGAGTAGTGACTTACCATATGCCACAGGGGTGAGTTTCAGGACAGTGTGCAGGGGACACTTCAAGTATGGTAGATCATCTGTGCCAACAAGAATAAAAGAGACTAGTGAGACTTGGTTGTGGTTTTATATGTTTTTGTATTTTCCATATTTGTGGATTTTTCTCTCCTGTTTTGCAGGACACGCCTGCGGACAGCTGTGCAGCTCATGCTGTGCTGTATGAGGTACAGTTCATGGTTCTGTGTTACGTCTGCAGTGCTACATGTCCCCAGAGTGGGGGTGCAGTGGGACGAAATGCCCGTCATAGCGGCACCCACACTTTGGTTTCTGCAGTCATCGGCTGTGGCTGAGCCTTTAAACAGATGCTCCAGCAGCGACCACTTCCTCTGCTGACTGACGAAACCCTCTGTCTGCCCACAGCTAATTATAGCTTTGATTTCCAATAGTATTTTCCACTCTTACCACCCAGTTAATGTTCATGTCTGGTGTATTCCCTCTTGTGCCCATTTTCACACATTCATACACACATGTTTTTGACAATTGCTCTGGGACTAAAACTGAGCTGTTGTTAAGTTATCAGGTTGGTGTGTCGCACAAGACAGCACAAGATGGCACAATTCTCCACACAATTAACTATAAAGCTAATGCTTCTACCATCAAACGCTACAGCATTTGCTTCATTGTTGGCTTGATGATTAATTCTCATTAAGTGGAAGGCTACCTGACCTCCCTCTTTGGTGTAATATAAATTAAGGTGGTTTCCCTTTATTGATTACATACAAAAACCATCCTTTGTACCATCTTGATATCTGTCATTCATATGTAGACATTCTGACTTTATACTGAGTCCTAATAGCATTTATATTCCTCTTGCACTATATTGCAATTGTATTGTAATTTATTTTTGCTGCTGTATACGGTTTTTTAAAAATACATTTTAATTACATTTCCTTTTGTCTTGAACCTCATATTTTTGCAGTAAACTCCAATACCTCCGTATTTATTATATAAATGATCAACTGAAATACCAGAGGCTTGCTCTGTCATCAAAATATATGAATTAACTTTACATAACTCTCAACATGGGAACTCTGCAACTTTATCATTGTATTAAATTTTTTAATGCATTTCTTTTTTTGTCATTGCTGTTGTTTGTACCATCAGTACTGCCTGTTTAGTTTGACATTACCGCAAAACTCTTGCAGAGTTATTATCTACAATACTGTTGCTGTTGTATGTTTACTTTTCTTTAAAGTTTAAACTTTAACCACTGTGGAGAATGTCAGCTGTCTAGAAGTACATCAATCTACATCCAGTAGGCTTCACACTGGCTTTAATTTGGGCATTGAAATCTGAAATTTCCTGCATTTGGCACCCCCGTGTGGTGGCATTAAAAAATGACACTGTAACAGACAATAAGTCTGGTCAAGAAATTGTTTCCTCTCTACATCAAATTTTGCAAAAGTATTTGGATCCGTGATTCTACTCTGTCACATACTGATCACCCTGTTGACTGCAGGCAGACACAGATAAATATAAACTGCTGTTTAAACTGTACTGTCCTTAGAAGGTCATAGCAAAGAAACACTTGGTTGGTAGACACAACATCCACCTAACAAACTGTTTTCCTAAGCCTGTGCCGATTTAGGCACTGAAAGAAAAGGGCCAGCTGATGTCTGCAAAAACACCAAACTACAGCCAACAACTTTAAAATGAAACCAAAGTTTGTGTGATTATTCTACAGCAGTCGGGTACTGCTTGTGCATGACTTAATAACAATATTCACGATAGACTGTGCAGCTGTGTTTACCTTTAAAGTGTGCAGCATTCCCCTCAAATCTTGCTTCGACATACTATTTACGATGGAGCTGACGTACTCAATTTGCCAAAACTCAAAGCGTTCCCGTGTGCTCTTAGTGCAGTTATTCATTTCTCACAAAGATCGTCCTGTTATTTAGGTGCTGCTCTTATGTCATTGCCCAACCATTCGCTCTGTGCCAAAACCACAAAGTGCAGCGACGGCAGATGAACTGGAAGAGCCAATTTCAAAGTTACATCAATGTCATCATGTTGCGCATGCAAAGCAACAAAAGTGAAAAGTGCTTTGGAAATGACTATTCATCCATTAAAGTTGCTTTTTCATTTGTATGTCTGCTAAATGAAGTGGAGTATTTTATGCTTACATGTCAGGTGGTACCAAATATCTCTCAAGTGTCTTCAGTGGCCTTCGAGAACATTTTGTTTAGCTGCATCCTGACATTGTTTTTCAGCACTCAGGGGAACATTGTGGCCTTGAATTACTCCTCTAAGCTTTTTTGTTTAGGCACTGCAAGTTTTAGATAAACACTCGGAACAAACAGGTTCAGACTAAGATGTTTGGGATCCCACAGTACTCGTAGGTGTGTGACGAGAGGTATCGTCCTGGTCATGTTTCTGTTTCTGTGCATGTAACCTGCGCCCTTGTCCAGGAAATATGCCAGTAAGCAGCGCATGACGGCCTGATGGCAGATGACCAGAACGTTGCCCTGCCGCTCCAGCTCCATGATGACTGGCTCCAGCCGCTGGACCAGGTCTTGGTAGGACTGGTGAACGACGAAAGTTACAAGTCAAATGACAGAGCAGGGTCGGATTCAGGTTCTTGTAGTTTTCAGTTACATCAAAAAGTCCTTTGTGGGCCTATATGCGAGTCTAAATGTGTCATGTACTTCTAGTCATTTCAGTTTGATTTATAGAGCACCAATTTACAACAGATGTTATCTTACAAGTACTTGCTAGCCTTTTTTTTCTTTTTTTTAAATAAAATACTCTGCATTATTATTGACAAATGTATTATTCAGTGCTTTCGACAACTTATCTGTAGAGCAGCTGACCCACTACACTTCTGAATTAGATGCATCTTAATACTCAAGTTTAAACTGTCAGCCTTAGATTTTGATGCCTTTTTTCATTATATGCAATGTGAAAAGAAATCCCATTTTTACATAGCCCAGTGAGGAAATCCTGTCCTGCTTTACATATATTAGCACAGCTATAAAAACATCCAGTGATTCGACTGACAAAACCCATTTAACATAACAGACGGTAAAATTATTAAAAGTCACACATCGTGACAGGCCAAACATCATTCCACGGGGAAGAGAAGCTTCTCACCTCTCCTCCAGGGTAGCGGTAATGATACTTGTCCTGGTCTCTCATGGCAAACTCCTCTGGGTATTTGTCCTCGATCATCTCATAGGTCATCTCTTCACACACTCCCTGAAACACAATGTAAGAGCAGTGAGACTTACAGCAGGTCCGACTGACTCTGTCTGCCCCTTCAGTGATATATCAGATGACATACAGCATCTATTTCGTTAAGGATCTTCCACTGCTCGTAAGGGACGCCCAGCTCCTCTGCTGTCTGAATGGTGCGTCTCAGCTGGCTGGTCCAAACCTTCAGGTCCGTCAGTCGGTGCTCTTCCACAAAACCCTTCAGTTCTGCTGCAAACTGCCAAAAACAACATAAAAAATACTTTTAAGCTTGAGAACTGACACCTTCAGGCAGATTTGAAGTCACACAATGAGTCAAGTAATGTTTTCCATAAATGTCCCTGAAACTTGTTCAAAGCAGAAGAACTTTACTGAAGCCACATGACTGGACTTTGTTGTATATTTTATATTTGTTTGCTTATGCACGACTTTATCAAGGACGATCTGTTGACATATATTCTTTCTCCATTCCCCTCAATAAATATGTGCTATAACTGAGGGTCTATTCTCTTCACCACCTCTGCTTCACCATACTATCAAAATCACTCCACTCTCAATTCGAATGGCACTACTTTTGTCCAATTATCCATCTGGCCATGTTCTCTGAGACGATCACCCGCAAGACTTGATGTAGCATGCTCATGGCTGTGCAACAAACCTCTGTTCTTACCTTTATATGATCTCTCCTTATTGAACTTAACAGTTTGTTTAATTTTAGGCATTTTATATATATTATAACATGGAATCTAGCAAGCTTTAGAGGACTCGATTGAGCGGCTTAGATTGATTGTTACCTCTATTTACAGCCTTTGTGCTAAGCTAATCTGCAGGTGGTAGCTTCTTATTCAAAAGATAAATACACGGTATCTACAATTTCATATATCTCTGTGCATGTAAGATATATGGAAAAAGCACCTGTTTCCCTCTCTCTGACAGTTCTGAGTCACCCCCGATGCGTCCTTCCTGATTGTGATGGCTCTCTCCATGGCGACAGAGGTAGATGGAGTGGGAGTGGACGTGGATGTTCATGAGGTAGTACACTATCTTACTTTGGATGTAATCCTGCACCCTGTTGACCAAGAAACGACGGCCAACATTGATGACTTGAATGAAGGACAGGTTCCTGTAGGTCAAAGCAAAAAGATAATCATGCACGTGTACATACGTAAAGATACTGACAAACAAGTTGAGGTTAAAGAAGGGATATCTTGTACTTTTAGTGTAGTCTAAATAACATTCTGTGTCAACAGCTTCTTCACAAAAGCAAGAGGTCATATAAGACCAACAACTGTTCCTCCTTGTTAAAATCATATATTAAGTGCAGGATTTCAATCTCAGCAGCATAACACAAATCTGTAAATATTATCAGTTAATGATTAAAAGACGTAAAACAAACCATCTGCAGTTAAGTCAGATGACAGGAGTTGAAAAAGTCATGACCTCTGAATCACTGGTTTTATTGTAACTGAGCGTCTCCTGATGGAAGATTTCTGCAACTGCATGTTCTTTTACACAAACTCCGTACTGACTTTTACCCCCATAAAAGGCAGCACTAGCATTTCAACTGACATTTTTTCTTCAATTACATTGAGAAGCTTTAAACAATACAACTAATAGAGTTTTTTCAAGATATGAACTTCTTACTTGTCGTGTTCGTCTGGATCTAAAGGCTGGTAGGTCACTTTGTAACATTCTATTCTCTTCAGAAAGTCCTCCATGACGCTTTCTCTGTCCCTCTCAGGATAATCTGGGCTGGAGACCTTCACATCCTTTGTGAAAGAGACATTTGCAGAGATGACTCACCATCAGTTTCAACGACAAAAAGGTGCAGATAATTTAATACAAAAGCTCAAATGCATCATTTACCAGAATATTTTCAGCGATGACGTCTGGATCGTCACATATCGATTCAACAAAAAACACCTGACAAAAGATTAAACATAAGAAATTGATAAGCAGTTTAAAAATTCACTATCTGAAAAATGATTTAGTAAGTAAGTAAAATATATTTATAAAGCGCTTTTTACAGACAAAGGTCACAAAGTGCTTTATAAAGGCAATAAAAAAATACAGGAAAACACAAAAACGATAAAGTGACTACCTGAGCCATGAAGTGAAAAGTGCAAAACTGCACAATACATAGTGAAAAACACACTACATAACAATAATACACGAAAATAAAGCAAATACAGAGGTAGTGCATACAAGTTACTCAAATGCCTGTCGAAACAGATGTGTCTTTAGTTGGCTTTTAAAAGAAACCAGAGACTGTATTGGTGCAGTCAGAGCATTCCAAAATTTAGGTGCTAAGGCCTCTAAAGATTTAGTATAAACTACAAGGTAATTGTAGTAAAAGTTAAGATGTACATGTAAAATTGTCGGATCACGGTTTCATCATCCATCCATTCATTATCTATACACCGCTTAATCCTCACGAGGGTCACGGGGGGCTGGAGGCTATCCAAGCCGACTTGAGTGAAGGCAGGGGACACCCTGGACAGGTCACCAGTCTATCACAGGGCCACACTTAGAGACAGACGACCAAGCACACTCACATTCACACCTACGGACAATTTAGAATCACCAATTGACCTCAGCATGGTTTTGGACTGTGTGGGAGGAAGCCGGAAAACCCGGAGAGAACCCACGCTGCACGGGGAGAACATGCTAACTCCACGCAGAAAGATTCCGGTGCCCCCACCGGGACGCGAACTGGTGACCTTCTTGCTGCGAGGCAACAGTGCTACCAACTGCGCCAGCCCTCGGTTTCATCATGTGTTGTACAATTTAAGGAGGCATTGAAACTATTGATAAAAGAGAATGTTCAACCTGTCCAGTCTTGAAGATTAGAGGACCTCACGGTGTCTCAAATGTTTGTTGAAAAGGTGTTCAGACTGGAGAAAAGACGAGCTAAGGAGGGCCACATACCGTGTCTACAAAAAGTATTCACCCCCCTTCCATGTTTTCCCCTTCTACTGCTTTTTTCAACACTGAATCATTGTCAATTTAATCTGGACTTTTGTGAAAGTGAAAACAGATTTCTATAAAGTAATGCCAATTAATTAAAAATAGAAAATATAAGACAAGTCAATGCATTAGTATTCACTGAGTTCAAGACAGCATTTAGTAGATGTGCCTTTGGCTGTTATAACAGTACTGAGCCTGTGTTGGATAGGTCACATGCAAACACTGCAAAGTTACTCCATTCTTCTTTGCAGAAGTGTCAGGCTATGTGCGGATCATGAGTTAACAGTCTCTCTTAAGGGCCTTGCTTTGCCATACCTTTTAGTTCTGCTGCTCCCCTATGCACCCTCCCATTCGGTGAGGTCGACCAACCAGCTGCTCCTGAGCATTCCCAAAACTAAGCCTAAACACAGGGGGGATCGCGCCTTTGCTGCAGGTGCTTCGAAATTATGGAATGGCCTGCCCCTTTACATCAGACAGTCTTCAACACTGTCTGTTTTTAAAACCTATTTCTTCTCCTTCGCTTTTGACACCACATAGGATGTCCATCCATTATCTATACACCGCTGAATCCTCACTAGGGTCATGGGGGACTGGAGTCTATCCCAGCTGACTTAGGGCGAAGGCAGGGGACACCCTGGACAGGTCACCAGTCTATCACAGGGCTACACTTAGAGACAGACAACCAAGCACACTCACATTCACACCTAGGGACAATCTAGAATCACTAATTAACCTCAGCATGTTTTTGGACTGTGGGAGGAAGCCTGAGTACCCGGAGAGAATCCACGCTGCACGGAGAGAACATGCAAACTCCACGCAAAAAGATCCTGGGACGTGAACCGGCGACCTTCTTGCTGCGAGGAGACAGTGCTACCATCACGCCACCTTGCAGCCCACCACTTTACTTTCAATTCTTAATGTGTTTACCACTGGCTGTTTTAATTTCTTAACTGTTGGTTTTATTCAGTCTTGATGCTGTTCTTATTACTTTTATCTTGTTTTACCTGTTTTATTATGTTAGTTGTGTTTCGGCTTGTGTATTCAGGGTTCTTTTATATTTGCTTCTTTGTACAGCACTTTGGTCTGTCCTGGAGTTTTAAAGTGCTTTATAAATAAGATTGGATTGGATTGGATTAGAACAGTCGTTTTTAAGCCCAGTCACAAATTCTCAGTTGGACTGATGTCTGGGCTCCGGTTTGACCTTGTTTTCTTTCAAACACTTCTGTGTATATTTGTCTGTATGCTTCAAGTCACTGTCTTGCTGAAAAGCAGGTCTTCGTCTAGGTCACAGCTCTTTTGCATCAGGTTGTCCTCCAAGATTTTTACAAGCCTCCCAAGTCCTGCTGCCAAGAATCATCTCCACATCATCCACATCACGATGCTGCCACCACCATGGCCCTTTGGCTTGATGGCCAAAGGGCTGAATTTTTATTTCATCAGACTGAAAAACACTCTTCCAGTTTATTTCAGAGTCTCTCACATGCCTTCTGGCAAACTCTAGCAGAGGTTTAGTTAGAGATTTTTTCCAACAGTGGCTTTCTCTTTGCCACTCTTCCATAAAGCTTTGACTGTTAAAGAACAGGCAACAGTTGTTGTATGCACGATTTCTTATGTCTCAGTCAAATACTTTTTATAGGCACTGTATGGTTGAACTGACTCTACATCTTTCTGATGTATGAAATCCATTTCCTGGTACCACAACTTTAATAAATTAATTCAGCAACAAAGACTGATCAGTCTATTCATCAGTGTTATTCTGACCTTATATGCATTATCCTTTGCAAAATTAAGGATGAGTTCCCTCCTCTCTCTGGTGGTGTTGGTGGCATCAAAAACCTGACCGACAACATAGAACATTCAGTATAAATCAAACTGAACTTAGAGTTCATTAACAAATAATACACACTGTTGCGTTTTTTGTGTCCTTACAGCGATCTGACCTCCCTCCTCATTCAGGTAGGCCTTGACATCCTGCAGTGCCACCAGGGCACATTGTCTGTGGAGACATTAGGATAAAAATTATCAGGAAATCAATACAGCAAGCTTTTAAATGTCATCTTCACTGCATAATCTGCTATAGTGATTGTAGCACCATTTGTTAAGCAAACACAAAGCTACACAAAAGAGGCATTTGCATGGCTAACCTACATGAGAAGCACCCAGGGGTTTTGTTCGGCTTCGTAGTGGAAGAGCAACAACAACAGAAAAAGGATGATTAAAAAGAGGAACTTACTTTCTAATTTGCATTGCTTCTTTATTGTCATGTCTGAAGAAGTCATAGGACTTGTATGACTTTACTGCTTCTCTCCTATAAACTCCAAGATTAAACACTGCAAGCAAACCAAGGGAGAAAGTCAGAGAAAGACATGCATAAACAGTAAGAAGGATTACTTTCTGTGCTCTGTAGAGGCAGTGACCTTTATCTCAACTGCATCTGCCAAACCTGTTCTCCTGGGTTCCACTTAGGTGAGAACACTGTCGTACAACTACCAACACAGCTGTGTAATAAAGGCTGTTAGGATAAATGTAACTGCAAATTAAACCACTTTTGCCTTAAGCAAAAGATTTTAACAAGAGTAATGTCCTTGAACACTATTGCTGTATTCACAATTCTGCTTTAAGCAACCTTCAGATGCATGTCTGTATATTATACACCGCTTCTACTGCCACAGGGGCTTTTTTAATAATTTTCTTTCCTGTGGACCGATATGTGCATGAAGCTCAAACACATATTGCCTCTGTACTGACCCTTTGTTGGCACTCCTATCCAGTTGAGGTAGCGTGTCAGCTTCTTGGACATGTAGGTTTTTCCCCTAGCGGGCAACCCAATCATCACTATCACAGTGGGGGAGTTTGTCATGTAGGAGGCCCAAGCTGCAGTTGGCACACACAAACAAATAAATACACACACGTCAATATGATTTTAGTTTTTATGCATGCAGGAGGAAGACTTTCTGACCCATCAGCCTTCTCTAAAATGTCTTGTTTGATTTAAAAACACAGAAATGGATACTCTATGCACAAATGTGCGCGCGCGCACACACACACACACACCTACACACACACACACACACTACACACAAAGACAGAAAGATGTGGGAGCGTTGTGTAATAATCCAAAGTCACCTCTGCTGTGTCCACTAGCTGGTTAACGTTTATTTTAATATGTCACACCACCGTCATTTCTCGCATGCTAGTTAATGTTTCTCTAAGTCTTGCTGCTTAGCAGCTCAGCTCAGGAATCCAGTGTAACCTTGTCTGCTGGAGCATGAAATGGAAAATATTCTGACAGATTTTTTTCTCTCCCTGTTCTTTCAGTGTCCGTGGAAGACCGTCCTCCGCTCAGGGAAGACAAATCTGTCAAAACAAAGACCTGGCAAGAACAGACTTGACTCCAGATTATCAGAACAGATGTCTGTAGCTTCTAGACCCAGCAGTCAGGAATCGTTTCACGTTCACCACGTATTTTAAGGAATTTTAGAGCCATCCTACATCCCTGATTAAAGACTCCTCAAAGTCTGCCAGGGATGTAAAACTAAGCTCAGCTGTCTGACATTTTTAGTTGATCTGGCTGATTCCAGCATGATTATTCTTCAGGAGGTAGGTTATAGTTCCTGCTATCACGAACACGCCCACACACACTGCATACATACTAACAATGACAGAAGGTGTGTCAGAGTTGACATTTCATATTAGTGTCTACTGAAACCTTGTCATTTTTCTTTACTCATGGCCAACAGAGTGAGAAGTCAAATTTTGTGGCCAAGTGTTACAGCATCGTATTAAATTATGTAATAGTCTGGGAGTAAAGAGTTCAGTCATTAATACCAGTCAGGATACATTTTCACAGTTCACCCTCATAACACAGAGAAGAAAAGCAAACCACTCACAGCACTTCTTTTCAGTGGCCCTCATGTCCGTCCTTCTGACCTCAGCTGAGCCGTCTGCAGCGGCTGCAGGTCTCTGCTGTCGAGCAGCCATGACAAACCTGATCTGTGTCTTGCTGTCCGGTCACGGCTGCTGGTCTGGGGACAGCGAGCTCTGGTCACTGGGGACTTTGGTGCAACATGTCAGATGCTGCCTGATGACACAGCAGATCAGAAGAGAATTAATACAGTCAGATGCCAGCAAAGACTCAATATAGGATGATAATAGTGTAACACATACTACTGAAGACATGCAGCAAACACAAACTCCTTGAAGGAAACCAGCAGAACTGGTTATCATATTTTACAAGCTCAAGATAAGGCACTTCAGTGGTTTTTCAGCTAGTTACTGGGTTAATGGGTTGATGCAGACAAAGTGTCTGTTTCATAATTACAATATTTTTCATCTGGCAGCTTAACAAATGTAAACAATTGCTTCTTACTCACTTGTTTATGTGCTCAACTCACTTTTCTTGTAAGTAATGAATAATCTGCTGGGTGGCTCACATAACATTTGAAAATAGTGGGAAAAAGTGACCAATGAAATATTTACAAATGCTGTAGGATCTTAGTCTTAATATTTATATTTGTTGGATTAAGCTGTGTAATTTATAATACTGTAGGGTCTAGATTATTATATTAGTTAATAGTTCGTCAGTTAATTAATATCACTGCAGGGCCTTAGCCTTAATATGTATTACAGTCAGGTACATTTTTTTAGGGTTTTAATCTCTAATAACTCAGGTAAAAATATCTACACTTGTTAGATTAATTTGTAGCCCCAAATCATAATCTTGTTTTTTTACTGGTTAAAAAAAAGTGTACAAAAAACAGTGACTTGCCTAAATATTAAGTTTAGAATTATAGAAGGCCAAAAACCAGCATATATCCACACACATATACATGTAATAATCAGCATCAATCAATTAATCATTAATATGCAATATATAGAGACATATAATATACACATATATATAATCGTCCTCAAATGTATTCCTATTAAAGAAGGAAAAAACAGCTGTCACTGAAATAAGTTCAAATTGACAAAAGTAATAATAAATAAAAATGTAATGAAACTCATGACATTGCTTTTGAATTGTGGTTCAACAGAAATATTTTT
Organism: Stegastes partitus; assembly: GCF_000690725.1. Classification (NCBI taxonomy): domain Eukaryota; kingdom Metazoa; phylum Chordata; class Actinopteri; family Pomacentridae; genus Stegastes; species Stegastes partitus. The sequence continues at coordinate 502,459 of NW_007578054.1, read as the reverse complement.
TTTTTTTAAACTAAACGAAAAAAAACAAACAAACAAGCAAACAAGCATGACTCAACCCGTAAACTGTTGAACAACCCTTTGAGCCAATCACAGCAGTCAAATGTTTTCTGTAACTCAATCAGACTTTTGCAACTTTTTTATTTTTTTTTTTAAAATTATTCTTTTCAACCACAGTTCAAAAGCAATGCTTATTTCACTACATTATAATTTAGAAAATTTTTATTTATTATTACTTTTTTCAGTTTCTAGTTATTTGAGTGACTATTGTGAATTTTGCCTATTCTTTAATGGAATGATATGAGTACGTTTGAGGACGACTGTACATCACTTCTTGTTCATTGATTCATTGAACAGCTAATTGAACTCAGCTAAGTAACTAATTCAGCCCAGCTTCATGCATTTAAAAAGATAAGTGCCTTTATGTGAGATTTCATTGAGGAGGTGTCTCTTTATTTCTGACAGCAGTGATGCAGAGACACCGTCCTCCTCCCTCACAGGCGTGTTAGCTGATGCTTGACTGTTAGCATCTAGCTCCATGTATTATTCAGCAGTTGCAGACTAACAGAGCAGTTGTCGGCTCATCATTCCTGACATCCTCACACGAACCTGACGAGGTTGTATGTGTGTCGGTGAGAGCAGAAGTTGCATCACTGTGTCTTCCCGTGTAGCTGCTGCTGCAATAACACGTAAACTGTTGGCCTGCAAAACTTCATCACTTCTCGTTTAACTCGAAAAGGAAGTCAAAGAAAAGAAGTGCTGCAGAAAACACGCGATAAAACCAACCAAAACGTAATAAACTTACCGGAAAGAGAGCAGCAGGTGTCAGAGGTATCAGGTTTTATTCCGTTGTTACACTGCAGTCATCAGTTCACTTTGCTCCGCCGCAGGAGACGCTTTTTCTTCTTCTTCTTCTTCTCCTCTGATGCTGTAGCTCCGCCTTCCCCGCCGGAAGTCCTCCACTACTGTCAACGTGCACGCTTAAGTTTTCAAAATAAAAAGGCGGTTTTGGAATTCTTAAGAAAAGTCTGTTTTGACACAAAGTGGGCCGCCTTCACAAATTGTTCATAGAGGTGGCCAGATGGAGATGGGGGTGGTAACTGAATTTCAGAAATTCCGCTATCCTGTTGTAGTATAGAGGATGGTTGAAAACTATGTCAATATGAGTGTTAAGAAATCATATACTAACTAATATGCAGTTGAAACCAGACGTTTACATACACTGCATCAAAAGACAATTTTTTTTCCCCCTTTTTTTCTCACTATCTAACATTAAATATGACTAAATATTTCCTGTTTGAGGTCAGTTAATTTATTTCTATTGGCTAAATTCCAGAAAAATAAGAGCACATTTTTTAAAGACATTTTTTATTACTTTCTTCAAAGTCAGAAGTGTACATACATTTCCTTACTATTTGGTAGCATTGCCTTTAAACTGCATGACTTGGGTGAAATGTTTTGGGTTTGCTTCCACAAGCTTCTCACAACAGTTTGACCCGTTCCTCCTGACAGAACTGGTGGAACTGACTCAGGTTTGTTGACCACCTTGCTTGCATACAGCTTTTCAACTCTGCCCCCAAATTTTCTGCAGGATTGAGATCAGGTCTTTGTGATTCCCACGCCAATACATAGTTTTCTTATTTTATGGTACCTCATCATCACTTGGTGTAAGGTCAAAAATGCTGTGGTTTGTTTTTATTACTTTAAACTAGTCACAACTGACTTGGATGGAGTTCCGTGATAGACCTCAGTGTTCCCTCAAAACAGTGACATTTGGGATTTTTATTTTTCATCTATTTATTTATTTGTTGGTGGAACATTTGTATGTAGGGACACAAGCAATGCCAATAAAAAAAACAACAACCGTAGGGCAGCCTGGCTGCGTGATCCAAATCCTCTGCAAAACATGAAATTTTTAGTGTGGTAGGTTGCTGCTCAGCAGTTGTTGGTTTTATTTTGTAAAGAGAATTCTAAAAAAGGTAACCAGCAGGCGCCTCTGGACACAACATCAACAATTAAAGCAAAACTGAAATTCATTTTTTGATTCTCACTATTTATTCCTATTGCTTTGTTCTTAATATGCACCAATGATGTCCTGTAGAGCAATGATACTAAATGGATTAACCTGGTGAAATGGAGAAAACTAAAGTATCAATAAGAAAACAAGTAAATAAGTACAGACATTTTACTTTACGTAAAAGTAGTGACACTACATTGTGAAAATATTCCATGAGAAGGGAAAAGCTTGCAGTATCAAAAATAGAAGCATGTAAGATGACACCACTGAGAGAGCTCTATTTATCATAAAGAATTATTATTCCTGATTCATGTAGTGTAATTCACATGAATTTTAATATTTTGGGGGTGGGGCTAAATTTGATTTCTAATTGCAAAATTTCATCTAACAACATATCATGCTTCAGAGGATGAACATGTCTTTCACATGTAATGTGAAAACTATGACTGTTTAATTAAATATAATGAAGAAAGTGCATATTATCTCAATTTAGGTTCTTTACGTAACAAAAAAGGAAATATTTAATCACAAGAATGTCAGTAGTGTCATAAGTGCACTATTTGACAAGAATTATATTCTGTCAGTTACTGTAGCACAAAATAGCCCAGTTACAAGCACATTTTCATGTTATATGACTGTATTTGGGGACCATTCTCTGTACAGGCTGCAGGAGGAGCTATAGTCAGCAGTCTGGTGTGTGTTCATTAAAGGAGAATGCCTCTAAATTCAGCTGTCTTTCCAAATGGTCATGATATCTGTCATTTTTGAATGCTTATCTTTCCATACCCACTATGTTAATTTAACCTTTCTCATTTCACTTGTCTTTGGTGTCGTGTACTGAGAGTATCTTGTGTAATAATCACTATGCATCACACTAGAGGGAGTGCGGGTGGACAATGATGAAATGTAGTGGATATCTGGTGGAAACAGACTCTTTACTTGACAGCAGCTTTTAAAATGGCTTAATTTTGATATGGTGCAACTATCTTTCGCTATAATTTGTCTACAAAATCGTGTGGACACCCGACACATATGTGATTGCATCTCACACCGAAATCAAGGACATGAATAAAGTGCTTTTACAGCATTTGGGTGCTATGAAGGTTTTTCAAACTTCTGAAGACTGTCTGCTTTGATTTGTGTGACAAGAACATTAGTGGGGTCAGTTATGGATGTTTGGCAAAAAGGCCTGGTTTGTGTTTCAGATGTTTTGGACAGAGGTGGTTTGCACCGTTGCCTTGCAGCAAGAAGGTCGCTGGTTCGCGTCCTGGTGAGGACACCCAGGATCTTTCTGCGTGGAGTTTGCATGTTCTCCCCGTGCAGCGTGGGTTCTCTCCAGGTTCTCAGGCTTCCTCCCACAGTCCAGAAACATGTTGAGGTCAATTGGTGATTCTAAATTGTCCGTAGGTGTGAATGTGAGTGTGCTTGGTTGTCTGTCTCTAAATGTGGCCCTGTGATAGACTGGTGACCTGTCCAGGGTGTCCCCTGCCTTCACCCTGAGTCAGTTGGGATAAGCTCCAACCACCGCCCCTCCGCGACCCTAGTGAGGATTTGTAGATAATGGATGGATGGATATTTTGGACAGTGTTTGGTGGGGTTGATGTCAGGCCTTTGTGCAGGGGGGGTCCCGTTGTTGAACACTAAACCTTGAAAAACATGCCTCTCTGGACTTTGTTTTGTGTGTGATGGAAGTTGCCCACTATTATCTAAAATATGTTCAAATAATTACCATCAATTGGACCAAAGGGACAAAAAAAAAAAAAACAGGCCTATACAGAAAACACACATGTATGTGTATACTGACGGCCACATCGGTCATACAACAGATGCCTTCATTTCTGGTATTTTGCTGTTATGAGCACTATTTTTACGACCACATACTAAGGTGGACCAAATGAAAGTGTTTTATTTTAAGGTATAAAACAACAAAAACAACTGAGCACAAAAAAAGGAAAAAACAGAAAAGCTTTGGGATCACACAGAGGTTTTCTGGACACTACTTTTTTTTTTTCTTTTTCTTTTTGGCTCCAAATCTAAGAACAATTAATATGATTGAGGTAATTTGTTAAAACATATATCCAAGGAAAAACATACATGCATTCCAAAACTGAGTGGCATTCCCCTTTAATTCTACAGCTTATTTAATACAGAAAATATGCCACATAACTCATTGCAATCACAATTCTTTATTCTCTTAAAAGAAAGTAGCCTCACAGTGTCTAACTAATACACCATAACATTAAACAACCCTTCGTCTGTAAGATATGTGCTTATTTTGTAAAATAATGTTTGTCAGTACAAGATAATCTGGAACTACATTGTTTTTGCTCATTTTCCTAGCTGGATCTCTGAGAGGACAGATACATGGTCAAGGAGAAATGACCATGAGGGCGGGTACCAAAATGGACTTGTGATTCTTAAGTGTTTCTGTCCATCAAGCAGACCCACTTTTTTTACCACAAAGATTTTCATGGTCACTACGTCTCACAATTCTGTAAGTTCTAGAAAGCCGGAGAACATTGCCTCGTCCACATGGTGGCTTGAATAGCACGTCCGCATAGTCTGCCTCCAGAGTTGTACCTTCTGGTCACCGTTTGTCCATTTTGTAGCCCTTTGAAACTCAGGAAGTACTAGTAAGCAAACTGTCTGAAGATCCCTGATCAGGTCTCGCTCTCTTAAAGTTCAGTATGCGGGCAAATAAAGGGATCCGGTTCTCAAATGATATGAAAAAGGAAAGGGCTCTCCACCATTTGTCACAGTTATACATACCCTGAATGCCTTACACAGGTTGAATAGCTTCAGATCATTTAAAGGAATACTGAAAATTCACTGGCAAGGATCTTTGTATATTTTATATGTAAGAAGGCCATGCTTTTAGAGATTACACAGTAACAATAAAAGGTCTACTCTAATGCTTATGAGTTATTTATGCGTAATATTAACTGAGCAGCTAATATTACCGCTGTGTCATGAATGAGTGCAATAAAAAAAGACAGCAAGAATGATGACCCGGACATGTAGCAAAGGGATGTTTAATGATTTCTTTGGACAATGAAATGCACATGTCCATTGTTGATGTAATACAAATAAGAGAATAAGAAAATCGACAACGCAGTGTTGTGTCAGCATTCCCAGTTCAACTTCGATTCTTGTTTGAGATTCAAAATGGAGCAGAACAAAATGTCTGGAGTGTCACGCAAGAACTGACCAGTAGGGGGAGAGCCAGCTCTTACTAAAAAAAAAACAAACAAACAAACCAACTACGAAGTCAACCTGTACTTGTGCATGAACATCAGCTATGCCTCATTCGACTCAGGCACCCATGTCACTTGTGTTTTCACTGGAGAAAACTGAAACATGGAAAATAGTCCAGTCCCATAGTCAAAGTGTCATGAGTTTACAGACGGACGAGGCATAGCGTATCTGGAGTGGGATGATGCAAACCCAAACAAACTTTGTTGAGAATGCGCACACAGGAATTCAGGATCAGATTAAATAAAATAATCACTTTAAATAAAAGCTTTATCAAATGAGACTGAAATGTTGATCACTGCCATCTTGGCACAATACGACATCCCTCGCAGCACCATTAATTATTATAATTACAGAAGTCAAGACATGTTTAGAATGATGTCATTTCGGCTGAAAGTCACAAAATGTGTCAAATGACATTAAAATTTAAAACTAATGAAAAAAAGTACCACAGTTCTTCATTCTCAAAAAAAAAACACGGGTGGGAGTTCAAGCTGCTCGAAAGGGAAGCAAGGGAGACGGCTGATTTTAGCAAATTAAGCTTGTGCGTTACTGCACCAAAACAAATTTTTCCATAATAGAACACAGAGTAGTTCTGGAGTGATATGGAATATTTGGAAAAGGCTCTGAGCATTTGGCCAATTCATTTGAGGTTATATAATAAATATTCCATCCATAGTGGTTTTTTTATTGTTGAGTTTGTGTTCAACCTGAGATTTCTGTCATTTCAAGAAATAAACATTCATCCTTCATGCTATGAAAGCCTTACTAGAAATGCTGATTAAATAATTTAAGACTGGGTACCTACTGCATTGAGCGCTCTAACATGATTCTATTATTGCTATGCTATTCCATGTCCTTTCCAGTAGCGAGTAAAACCCCCACCCTATCACACACAGTCTGGTTGAATGGGAATGCCATATCGAGTGGTGAATGTCTTGGTCCCCTACATCACACGAGGATGCAGTGAAAGATCAGAATGATTCGGAAAACAAAAAAGGTGGGCAAACTTGATCTGAGGTGAATGGAAAGTGCAGTGATCAAGTCGACATGAGCTGTAAATGCATACTTTTCATACATTCCACTGTATCTCACTGGCTGGGCAGTCAATCCTTACATCTCTTGCCAGAAACAAACCAACGTAAGACTTTTAACAATGGGTTTTCACAGACACAGACTGTGCAGTGTGCGTTTGTGAAAAAGGAGAGGACGAAAGAGAGAGAGAGAGAGAGAGAGAGAGAGATGGAGTGAACGATTGCATCAAGTGCTAATATATCATGACAGTAAATGTACTCGATCTATAAAAAACTACCTTGGTACTGAACACTGACCTCTTTCTAACAAATAATCTGGTATACAACATTTACAAAATGAACATTGTAATAGTGTGATATTTATAATATATATGCTACTGCCTTCCTCTGGTTCTCTGCATTTTAAACCTCTGAGTACATGAACGCCATCTTATAATTCTTACACATTACAGCGTACACACCACACCCGACGAGTGGCAGCCTAATACAAAGAGAGAACAGGAAGACTCTGTGGACAGTGAGTACACCTGCATGTGTGTCCTGAGTGTGTGTGGATGGTAGCTCAGCTCGTAAACCAGGCAGCCACAACTTGCCGGTAGACTCAGCAGTGAAGGGAGTTTTTAAGAGAGTAAACTTCTGGGATACCAAGATTCTTCAGCTCACAAGGTACAGGATGTCCTTATCCATGATACTTGCACAATTAAGACAGTCTTGAAATACTTTAGGAGATAATAATTATTATAATGTCAATAATAACAATAATAACAATAGTATTAAACATCTGTCAAAGGTTACATCTGTCCCACGGCAGCACGTTGATGATCTTTATTTATCTGGATTATTTTTGCTGCTCTGTGATCCCCAACGCGTCTCCTGTCATCAGCTGTGCTGCTATGAGGGATCGACCTCTGTGCATCCGTTGTTGTGTGTTCATCTCAGATCTGTGTGTTTTGTGTCTATGAATGTCTGGAGTGAGTCAGGATTTTTCCGCGATGATCGGTGCTGGTTTGCCCTCAGAGGCGGGTCTGGGCCTCGGGGACGTAGATTTCGATGCTGTCAGCGCTTTCTGTGGCGGAGTTCTGTCGTACTGATGCTGCGCGCTTTGCTGCCATCAAACGCTTTCTAGCTTCTTGCCGCTGCTTGTCCACAGCCGAGTCCACACTCCTGTCCTTCCCTGCCGACAGCCGGGGCTTCGACGGCTTCTTTGGCACAGATGATGGAAGCTGCTTGTTGTCATCCTGAGGAAATGTGAGTGTTAAGACGGGAGAGGAGTAAGGTACAGAGTGGCACTAGCTGAAGACACTGTTGATACAGTGCCATTGTAAGCCATTAAGTATTTATCAAATTAATGTTAAGATAAACACCTTTAGGCTTAAAGTTAGAGCACAAACTAACAGTTTCACTATCAATCAACGGATTCATCACTTGGTATACAGTGTCAGTGCTTAATTTAAAAATTTTAATCTTTTTTAGGTCAACTGTCCAAAACACAAAGGTATTTAATTTACAGTGATACAATATAGAAAAGAACTCACACCAATGAGTCTTCTGCTCATTAACTTTTAGTTGAATGATTTATTATATGCTACCACTGTATTTCAGGTTTAAACATTTTTTTGGTATATTTAAAAACAAACATCACCTTCTTCTCTGACTTCTCAGGAAGCTGCCAGTTGTTGGCTTTCAGCTGGTACAGCTCATCAAACTTCATGCTGATGTCTTCTATTGAGAGCTGCAGCAGATCCCAGAACCCTGCAAGGTCCTGTGCTGTTGGTCGTGGGTTGGCATTTACGTTCTAGTAAAAGGAAAATGACACAGATGAATGGCTTTTATTCATATCCCTCCTCACACATATTTCCTGGGCAGCCTCCCTTAAAGCAAATGGATGAAGAGAAAAAAAAAACCCAAACAACTGACACCAATCAACTTTCTGAGAAGGTTGCATCTCAACAATAACAATATAATATTCTGACAGGAAGAACAGCAGGAAAACTGAGTCATTAGACCAAGGGAACATCCATCACAGCAGATGTGAATTACATGATTCTGCTTGAAAAGATAATTTCCTCTTCCAATGTAAATTAATGAACGGACCTCTGCATGTCACTTCGCGCAGGACAAATGATGCTGGTACCAGAAACATGAAAGAGATTCAACAGGATGTAATGAAGTCACTCACCAAGTTCTCATTACAGAGCCCTCTGAACTGCTCAAACTTCTGCGACATGAGGAGCTGAGCACTGCCTACTGCACTGCGGATTGTCCCCAACACTGCAAAAGCAGATAAAAATATGCCAAATCATCAACATGCTGGCAAAAATGATCAGAGAGAAAAAAAAAAAGAAACATTATCAGCTAAAATATAAAGATACATAAGACAACAAAAAGGACTTCAAAGCTGCTACTTTTAGTTCCAGAGCAAAGGCAAGAGTCTGTCCGCACTTGAGACGCAGTATAAGAAGGGTTAGACAGCTACATAGAATGCATCCCTGTTGTCTAGTGATTAAAATATTTGTATTAACATTTAGCATTCTGTGACAGTAAATGATTTCCTTAAAAGAAATTTATCAATCCAGTCTTAGAGAGGACAACAAATTACTCTACATTCAGCTATTTTCTGCTTAATATTTGCATGTAAATGGAAATTCATAATTCAGGTTCACAGAGAGTGGAGGGAAAGATAGTCTGAAGGAGCCTCTACTGCTAGTCTGCTTCTTGCTCATTCATATTTAAGACACTGCAGAGATTGATCTGCCTAAAAGCCTGAGTGGTATTCTGGGAGATGAAAAAGTTAAATGACTCTGCGGTGGCTCTATTACGGCTAAAATAAAGCTTACTCCCCCTCTAATGAGCTGCAGCACTGTGAGTCAGTGGCAGTAATGATTGTGTCATGCTTTGTCTCATTGTCCGCAGCCAACAGGGACGAGATCTGACCCAGTCCCCCGTCTGTGAACTCCACTAACAGACAACAATTTAATCCTTCATTGCAATGACTTGACAAGACATTTTCTGTACTCTATTACTAATGTGCCTCTTTTTTAAGGTTCAGTAACTTAATGCATCTTGACCATAGTGAATATTTACCAGATTTAAAAACATAAAAATCAAATATCGAATGTAAATGCATCCAAGACGCAAACCTGGTCATCTTACACCGGGAGACACAGTTTATCCAAATGTTAAAAAGGTATAAATGTCTTTGCAAAATGTGTCCTATCTGTGATGTGCTTTACCACTGAATGATCTGTGCAAGACAGACAGCACTGATCTGTATTAGTGAGTGTTAGTGAAAGTGACAGAAATATAAACAAAGTCTGGAGGAGGTATGATCTTCATTTGCATTTTTCCTGTGAAATCCACAACAAGTGCAATGAGATTAGTGATCTATCCAAAAGGCAGGCAAAAAAAACAAACAAAAAACCAACACTTCATGCAATCCTATCACTTACCCTCCTCTGAGAGCTTGTTGTCTTTGGTCTCCTGCTCCATCTGTTGACACCAGCCCTCCATGCGGCCTGTTTCTGCCTGCAGCAGCTTCAGAAACCAGTTACCGTCTCTGAGGCATGCTGGCGTGCTGGGCTGAACAGCATCTCCCTGGGTGCTGCAGTTTCCGGACTCGAGGCTGGGATCTGGTGGTGGCAGCGAGGAGGGGTCTAAAGCCGGATCCAGACTCTCAGGGGGTGAGGTGGATATCCTGGATGGGGCTGAGGTGTGTTTAAGGGGCTTCTGTTCCATGGCTTTGTCCTGTCCGTTTGACGCAGTGGAGTTCACTGTCTGACTGTTGGTGCAGTTGGCCGTGTTGTTTTCTGTGGGTGCGGCATCTTGGGGCTCCTGAGGCTCAGTCTCTGTGTTTTGTCTGGAGGCCATGCTGCTGTCACGGCTGAGACTGCAGAGACATGTATGAACATCAGCTTCTGTCAGACTTTATAAAATAAGGCAGTTATGAGTTGCAGGGCTAACATGTTCTGCAGTTACAGTTTGAGGTCAGTGAGTTTAACTGATAGGACGTTGTGGCAGCTGATTGTACATTATCATTTACGACATAGGAACATGAGGAGTGACACGACATGGTATCGAGGATGAGGCATAAGGGAAATTGGCAACAAATGAGGTACACGGCGTAAAAGCTTAACGATTAAGTTGCCTCAGAGATAATGAGCAGGAGAAAAAGAAGCGGGCTGTCAAACAAATGTGATTAACGGAAATTACACTGCTCTGCAAAAGTATAAATGGCCAGTTTCCCACTACGTTCAGCTCACTACAGTCAAAACAAGAGTAAAAGGACATCAATCAGAGCGCTGTGCTGCTGTGCTGCTTCCACGCTGACTGCTGAATGACCTTAGCCACTCACTGCTGCACAGGCTGCAGACGCACCAGCAACAGGGATGAAAAAAAATGACACTGTGAGAGTGTGCAGCCATGAAGGAAAAAGCAGGAGAAGCGCTACAGTACATTCAGACACGCAAGGCCCAGCAGTAGGGTCAAAAGAAAAAAAAAGAATAACATAATATTATTTTCCTGAATATCAACACAGTATATATTTTCATGAGGTGAACGTACATTAATATATTTTTTGATTGTAATTTCACCAGCAAAGTACAGCTAACAGCTCTCGTTTTCATAAACAAACACCCTGTTGACACAAAAACAGCCACACAAATTTACACCTGGAAGTTGCCCAGTGCAACCACAATCCGACCTCACAACCCCTGAGTAATTCACACTGGAGCAGTTGGGGTTGGAGGCCTTTCTCTGGGGTACATCAGTGTGGGTTATACACCACTCTTTCCCTTTCCCCACCAAGGCTTGTTGTGGTGGTCTGGAAACTAGCCTACTTAAAGAAGCCCACTTGTGTAACCACTACAGTCGCTCTCACACAAAGTTCTTGGCCTTTAATCCCCAAGATGGTATCGTCATCTCTCACAAATTAAATAAAGCCTTTTTCTGTCTGATTCTTACAGTTGCACACTTTTTTCTCTACAGAAATGTTTTTTTTGTACAAAATATGTAGCCAAATATTCTAAAAATATACAGAAATAGCTACATATTTGACATATGATGTATTAAATTGAGGCACAGAGAAGTCAAACAGTGTTTTAAAAATGCCATTTGAAAAGCAGTAAGCTATTGAGTAGCAATACATTTTACTACAATGACGCCATTAATAGCGATATTAGCATGTTAATGTTCTCTATTTTAAAATCCTAACCACATCAAATAAATTTAGTCTTTGCAACAAGAAAGAAGACTGCAACCTGAGTGTGTACTTACGGCCTGCCGTTCTCAACTTGAACTCCAATGGACTGAAACTTTAGAGGTGTAGTCAGGGGTAGTGGTTCCTCTCTTGGGATTGGCTGAACACAATCCACCTAGGTGCAAGAGAATATCAGTCCAACGCAACTCTAAAACTGGTTTCACTTTCTCCTTGCGGGATTATATCCCTCAGACTCAACTTACCTGAATTCCAATAGAGGACAGTTTCCTCTTGGGTGCAGTCGGGGCCTGCTCTAGGGTGATACTAATGTTCAGGGTGTCATTTTGGGACTGAGTAGATGTTGAAGTGGTGGTAGTAGCGACGGAGGTGGTGGGAGGGAGGTCACGAGGGGCTGGAACGGGAGGTACAGAGGCTGCAGCAGGTGCAGGGGTTGTAGCAGGGACAGGGGCTGGTGGAGGCTGGGTCCCCTTAGCCAGGCTGCCCGTGCGTATGCTACAGAGACTGTCGGAGGAGTTGCTGCGTCCCGACTGGCTGTTGGCCTCACTGCCGCGGTCCTGCTGGTCAAGGTATGTGTCTTGAGCTGACTCGGTGCTGCTCTGCAACGTCACTGAGATGAGGGGTTTGGAGGTGGTGCGAGGTGGGACCGGAGGGGGAGCCTTCCTGCTGCCGACTGCAAACATACACACAAAAAAAGCAAAGAAACAGGAATGAAAAGCTGGATCTTTGTCACTTAAAAAAAAACAAAAAACAAAGCCAGGGTAAAACAAAACTGCTGCTCGACTTAATTCAGCTGGTGCCGAACAAATGCCATAACATAAAACCATTAACATAGCCTATCTGGAAAAACAAACTTGCACTTTGCCCTTATTGCTGCCTCTATTAGGTAGAGGTGAAAGCCACCTCTATGCTTCCTGTAATGCATTTCTCCTGGTGGTTGTGTTCCATTGACGTCAGCCTGTCTCTGGGGATCTTCCTTTACATGCCACACCTTCACTGGCCTGTTGCTCTGGGGACTGTCAGACAGGATAACTCCACCTCTCATGCTAACAGCTCTCCAGCCTACCAAGCTCGAGAAACTACGGATCCACAGGAACTAAACCGGGGGCAAACTGTCCCTTTTGCACTTTTCTGCTTTCACTGGATCTGAGAAACTGTGAAGATTAGTCAGTCAAACACACAGTTATCCTGTTATTTTTTGCATTTAGTGCTGCATGACACATTGCAATAGATGGTACGAGTGAATGATACGCAGCAGGAAAATGAGGGTGTAAACTTGATTGGTGATCTGCTGGGTGTCCGATGGTTATTCATATCTGCTTCAGAACATAACAGGGACAAAAGAATTAGCAGACAATGCTTTATTTCTCTCCTTTGCTCGCTTTGTTCTCTCAACTGCAACATGGAAACCTCTTAATTAGTTCAATTTAATTTGATCAATCAGGAACCTTTAGCTTTGCAAACCAACCTTGATAGTTCCAAAACCAGCTACTTTTATGCTAGCTGTAACAGGAATATAATTTATTGCCTGTAGAACCAGTAGAAATGCAGGTTAAGTCAGTTTGCTGGGGAAGTTCCTTCAGGTGTAAAGTGTCTGCAGGACTGCATTTGTACGGGATGTAAAACGTTTGAAATTACACGTATACAAGTTGTTGTTTTTTTTGTGTGCAGTACTCCATAATGCGTGACTTTCTATAATGTAATGTGTACAATGTATTTACCAACAATGCTCTCAATTTTGTGACTGACAGAAAATACAACAGTCATATATGACTACCTATGAATAATGCTGACAGACTACAACCCATCAACTGTTTTAATTCCAATGCAAAAAATAAGCTAACTGAGGCATCAACATCTACATGTAGATGATCAAAAGAATAGAAAATATGAAACACTGATCTGATTTATCTTTTCAGTTAACAAATCAAATTAAGTACTAACAATTATTATCATACACTCCATTTCTAATTATATTATCTAGTTTAAATCAGGTCAGAGCTAGCAATGCTCACACCATATATGGTCCTTTATAGCAACGTTTCATAATCTGATGCTCACAGACATATGAACCGTGGATTCATAAATTCTTTCAACAGAAACTCAAATGAGGCCTAAAAGTGGATTACCACTGAGCAAAGACAATCTGACTCAGGGAGAAGGAATGGGACTGGTGCCTCTTTCTCTGTAATCAGCCTGACTGCAGGGTTGTGGTGGATGATACAGAGTGAACTACAGTACAACAACATGAGAAACCAGGAAAAACCACAGACTTTCTTCGAGAATTTAGGGGATAGACGCTATTTAAACTGCTTGTTAACCTGACTGAAACAGTTACAAAACACACAGTAGCAAATATTTCTGCCCAATTACTGCAGTTACTGAAACACACACATGATGAATGAAATCATTTCTTTAAAATTATGTGACCAAGCAATTCAACTCTCGCCACTTTGGATCAATAATGAAAATGTAGTGTTTATTCTCTCCGGTAGTGGTTTCAATCTAAACAGCAACACCCTGTAATTCTGAGGGCACTGCACTTCCATCATCAGCCAGTGACTCACAACACCAGTAAAGCCCTCATTAAATCCCACCAACATACACAAACATGGCTGTGGAATCCACTCCATGCAGTTCATGTGCCGATCTTGCAGCCCTGGCTTGCAGTGACAATCTCCCCTCAGAAATCATGTCCTCTCGGGAACAAAAGGGAACATTTATTCCCAAAGAAAGAGACACTTCTTGCGATACTCATAGCACAGATGCATGACATTCCCACGGTTGATTTATGTGTCCCACTAAATCCAGAACCTCAACACATGCCTCAGTTGCATTTATTGCGGCTACAAGGCTGCGCTGTGTCTCTTTAACACACACAACGATATAAAGTTGATCACAAGCCAAATATCCGTCACAAGTTAACCACACGCGCAATTTTCCCTCAATTCTACAAAAGTGCAATTTATGAGCAACACCAACAGATAGGTTGATACTCTTTAGGAACATTTAGTCATAGTGGAGTGGGTGATTGCAGATTATTCACACCCTTAGCAGACAGCACAACCTCTTTTGCTGACCTTTTGCAATATGTGATGTCATGCCTGGCTCCATTCTCCCTCTGACTATGGGCATAGTGCCACAAGGTGATTAGGAGATGGATGAGCTTTCCAGACCCTGGACTTCTGGGTCAAAGCCAGCTGATGGCCTGCTGAGCCCTTTACTTTTACTTCTTCAAGCTCTAAAGGACTTCCCACTTTCAATCATCACATCTCTTTACCACAATCAGGCCCGAACCGGAGAATGCATGGACAAACAGGAAATGTTATCGAGTACATGCTCAATTAATCACGTACAAAAAGAAAAAAAAAAAAAAAAAAAAGGGCGTTAGCATACCTTACACAGAATTTCTATCCTATTGGAGTGTTTGCTGCAAGCAACACTAATCAGGTGTGGTTTAAAATACAGCAGAATTGGTAACTACTGTGACTTTCCTGAAACCATTTTTAGCCACTTCTTAGCACAAAGCAGTTGAGAGTGCAATATTAACATATCACAACCAATTAGGTTGATATGGCAAACGTGTCAGCAAACAATTGCTGATATACACAGCCGGCAGATACTGGCAGCATGAGTACTCCTTTGAGAGGGTGTTTCAGGCCATTTCGCAAGTCTAATATTATCTTTTGGCTGTATTTGTGGACTCTTTATCAGGCTCTTTACCTTCTAAACGCTCCACTTTCTTTATCAGATAGTTGCTTTACTTTGTCTGCTGTATGGCACTGGACAGGTTGCGTACAGTAGCTTTGCTTAGGCCAAAAACAGGGCTATGACAGTCGCAATAGTGAATCAAAACAATTAAAATGACAGGTTGGACAGCTAAATATCAACATCAAACTCACTATAAAGCTCCACAAAACAGAGGGGAGCTGAGGGTTTGAACCCTCTTGAGTTCTCTCTAGGTTTATCTCTATGCACAATCTTACATCGTTTTAACATTTTCATTTGCACAGTTGACTCTTTCCAATTGTTACTTGCTTTCTTAATTCAATGTAAATATAGGTGAGACTATGACATTATCTTTATTTCTTTTTGTGTGGGTTTCTTTTTCATTGTTGCACTGGCATTAACATCAATACCTGTGTACACTGATAAATGGGCAAATCAAGTCTTTTTTTCTTCCAGACTTCATTAAAAATTAGCAATAACTATTGATAAGTGACTAAAATAATGAATATTTTTGTGATGTTATTCAGCTACATCATCCATTCCTGCATTGCGATTACAGCTATATGTTGTTTTTATCAACGAGGAGTTGTAGTTAAAAGAGATTTATTTCAAATGTGTAAAGGACCTTGTACTAAAGAAACAATAGGACTTACGTTTATTGTATATTTTTTTCTTACTTTTTTCATTTTTTATTTCTAGGCCAAGTATTAGGGGAAACATGCCTGCTATGCTAACAGAGGAATGTGACTGAGAACCCAATTGCCAAGTTGACAAGTAATGTGGACAACAGCTGTCTATAAATCACTTATTTGAGGGGCCCCGAAGGCTGTCTCTTACTCTGAAAACAATTAGGATCATTTCCAGTGTTGTCAACACCACTATAATGATCAAATAATAACTAAATTGCTTCACTTATGAAAGGTATGCAGTCTCTGGTCCATAATATGCTCTGGTTCCATCAGCAGGTCTGTCTGAGGGCTATCAGATGACCACTAATGGGTCTTCCACGCCATACTAAAACTTCAGTGTACATGGCCGACTGTTTTCAGTGCCGTGTACTGTTAGTATTAGCGCTTTTGTTTTTCGTTTTGCTTTGTATTTCTTTTTTTAAAAGTACAACGAGCAGAACTGGGTGACAATGGGACACTGATTTAGGTCTTGATTACTGCTGAGCTCATTCTGGAGTGACTTTAACTTACAGCTGAGTGTGTTAATTAGACTGCAAAGTGAACTTTAAGGGAACACAGTGTGGTTCCACAATTGTTTCCATTAAAGCATCAAGTTCAATTTAAATAAAAGAAAAGTACACACCAAGCCAGTATTGTAGCCTATTGTGGATGAACCTTTGTGAAACTCTGGACATGAGCCAAGTATCATGAAAAGAGGCGGTAGCGGAAGCTCTGTCCAAGATTAACCAGTCTTACTGTAAGATAGTACAGCAAGCTGACAGACTGTGGGAGTCACAAACTGAAAGATTAGACCAGGACACATGGCTGAGCATGACTTCTGAGAACCACATTAAACACAGAGGGCATCATTCAGCAAAAATGCTGTCTATTTAATGTGCTCAGCAAGCTAACCAGTGCTCAATTAACAGTGAAAGTTGGCTTTATCATCTTAGCCTAAGAGTCTATCTCATGTTAGCACTAAGAACTCACTTTCAAAATACTATATATTAGCATTATGTGTGGGAAAAGTGCATAAATGACAAATATATTTGCATAGAAAATATTACATCCAAAAGATATTAGACATTATTACAGATGGCTGTAAGTCCGTGGTGAAGCCAGTTAACGATAGGTCACCTTACTGTCCATCAGGCTTGAATAAACTGGAAGGTTTTTGTGCATATTTGAGTCCGTGTACAAATTAAAATGCCTTGTGATGCCAACTGCCTTTCACTTCAGTGTTGCTGCTTATAATTGCTCTATTAAAAGTTCTATAAAAACAATTCTGCTGGCACAGTTTCAAGATTCAGGTATGGAAAACATGCCGTTTCCCCAACAGATTGTCAAATAAGAGCTGGTTGCTCATAGGTATGAGTAAAGAGACAGCAAATCACTGGGCAGGGCAGACAGACTTCATAACAAAGAGCGCTATCTGATGAGACAGACAGACAGACAGGTTGGCTGTCAGTCAGTCATTTAGCAGACAATGCTGACATACAAACGTAAACTGCTTACACAACACACTGACTGGGAGAGTGACAACACCGAAAAATATGCAATGAAAACAAACAAGCCCTGACTTCAATAACGCTGGAGTGAATAGTTCTCAGTTGCCACAGTTTGTATTCAGAAAGGAAAAAAGACTTGTTTTGAGAACAACAATTCAAATTAAGAGAAAATACCAATAATTTTGTCTAATCTTTACACTGCTGGACACTTGGTTTGTGTATTGTTATGTGGTTATCTACAATCTTTAGGCCCTCCTTTGGTTCACTGTCTGACCTGATGGACTCCAGCAACAGTCTGGGTTAGAGTCTAATCAGCTAAAGACACATGGCAACTGTCTCCAAGTTCAAATCTTTGATGATGGGATATTTTTCAAGGCAGAATACAGTACTTTTTTTCAATCTGCATACTGACTTTTGAATAACACCCAGCTAGAGATAAGTAAAGTGAAATCCTTTGGAATCCAAATTAAATACGTGAAACAGCTTGAGTTTCTTCAGGCTGAAAATACACACATCCACGATTGTCAGTACCAGTATGAATATGATATCTGTGAGGTATGCAATGTGTCTCAGACATGAAAAATCCCAGCAAATAGTTTTTACACTTGATCAAGTGATCCATAAAATGAAAGAAAATGGTGACATAGAAAATTTCACAACCTCCACAATAACAGTTGAATCCTCAATTTCAAAAGTCCATTCATTAAGTTTAGTACCACTAAAGACACAGAAAAGGAAAGACAGCAAATCCTTATGACTGAGAAAGTTAAACAAAAGATTTTTTATCATATGTCTCAAAACTTACAGAATATAGATTTAATGAATGAGTTGCCATTTGCTTTTCTGTGATCCCCTCAACAATTCATTGACCGTTTGTTTAAGCTTCGAAACGGATTTTCAAAAGCAAGTTTCCAACTAAATGTGTCTTAGTGTAATGGACAAGTTGTGTCTGTCAGTGTGTAATCAACTCATAATATGATGGTAAAGGAAATGTCTTTTTTAGTAGCTGGCACAACCATTTTGGGTCTAAAATAAATGTTTCTACTTCAATGTGAAAGCAGCTCTCAGATAAGTACGTGCCATTAGTGCAGGAAATGGATTGGCCTTCACTTTACTGTCTATCCATGTTAACTAACAGCCCCGCATTCATCATTACGAAGCCTATCTGCTGCTGACCTTACTGTGAATCTACAGTTGCTTCGCCCATTCAGTCAAGAGATTACCTCATCAATGAGTGTGAGAGGAAGAGTGTGTACTGTAGAGGATGACTCACAGTCTATCCATGGTAATACGTACACACCATGTCTTGTGTAATGAAGTTCTGGATATAATGAACACGCCTTGTCACCACAATGAAGCCTAAAAGCCAGTGGATTTGATGACACTCAGTAGCCTGTGCAGTTGTTTTACCAATTTAGCAAGTGTACAAAATAGTGTACATGAACTTAGAAAAGGGATGTAGGGAATGTTACAGTGGGCGTTTGGCTCTGATGTTGCAGTCCTTTAGTGTGCACATCCTTCCTATGTCAGGTGGTCTGTATAAAAGCCCAGTGAAGTGTCTGAACTGCAGAGCACTACACAGTACAGGAAGCTGATAAATTATTGATCGTGTCCTCAGGTCTTAAAAGATGGTAGGTAGCTACTGAATAAAAATGGTACATGAAACCAAAAATAGCCACTGCAGTTTTGACAGCTGAGGTAAAACTCAGAGAGTTGCTGTGCAGACAGACACTAACTACATCCACTCACACCACATGACATCTGAAACAGGAGAGATTTATGTAAGAACATAAAAAAACACCTGCTGTAGTAATAAGTGTCAGTTTAGACTGTGGTCTTAGGTGGACCGATGAGTAAAATGTGATTCACAGCTTCCTTCGTGCCTCTCGCTGTCACATGTTGAGTGTGAGGTAAGACAGTACTGTTACTTTACTTCATCTAACAGCTAACGTTAATCCAAAAACACCAATCAGCACAAATTGAAGCACAGACATGCTGGTATCCTGACCAATTTAACGGACAGTCGGTGCCTGTAAATTACAATTTAACGACATCTAAATAAACTTATTTGGGGAAGTACGATCGCTGTTTTCCACACATACTGCATTAGCCAAATTAGCCAGTGTTAGCAATGTGTTATAGCAGACGGGTGGGTTAGCAAACTAGCCCGGCACCAAGGTGTCCATAACCGGCTGTTGACGCCTCGGCTACTGTTAGCTTCTGCTGCTAACCAGTGAATGCTCATCGCGGCGTGCTACCACACAGGGCATTTAACGATGAATAACGTTAGCCTGAGGCACTGTGCTGTTGATATGAGCGACTCGACAAAAGAGGTGGCTCTTTTTTTTGCCTCATTACCACCACCACCCTGACGGCAGCAGCCACATAACTGCCAACCAGCCTCGCCTGCTGCTCTCAAACAGCTCCTATTAGGGTTTCATCCCCTTTCTTCATCCACGTTAGCTAGCTAGTTAACCTACCACACCACTAGCTACCGTTAGCTCGCTGTTGCTAGCGAACCGACAACAACTGAACATAAACGCCCAGCTGGGGGAAAAAGGCGACAGAAAGCTTACTGTGTCGTGGAAGACTGGGGGAAAATCCTTATTTTCTGTTCATTCAGGAAACGCAGACAAGATGCAGACGGGCTACGGTGTCCTGCCGTAAGATACACAACGAAGCTGTGAAGAAAAGATTTGTAGTACACGCCCTTGACGACGAGGATTGGAGTCCACGTTTTCTCCGTAACTGATTTCTGCAACCGATTGGACAGTTCTGGACCGGGAGCTAATCGAACACGGAGGTGATTGGTTCAAATCTCGGCATAACGTTGATCGCGAGCGTCTTCACGGTAGGTGCGTTTCATTTGGTCTGTGACGCCGCGGGAACAGACTGAGGTCTAGACGTAAAAAAACAAGCACATATCCAGCCGACGGTGATCTATTGTTACCCCAACAATGGAGCAGTATCTGGAATGAACCACTTCCCCATAAAACATCTTATTATAACACAGACGCCCTCCCAATATAGTAATAATAACAAAAACAACAACAAACCCTCCTAGGAATACAATATCAAAAAAATGTGTATGCTTTGTAAATTGAATATATGCTATATAAACTAAATATAGGATTATACTCCTGCTACAATCATGTTATCAAATATTATAATCCTAAATAGGAACCTGCTAAGCCTTCTAGGAGGTAACATATAAATATAGACTTTTCCTATATAACATCGAAGTATACTCATGGGAAATGCAAATTGGAATTTATACTGAACAAAAATATAAATGCAGCATGCAATATTTTATTATATTATATCTTTCTTCTTCTTCTTCTTCTTTTCTTAAAACACACTCACATACAAAAATCTTCAGAAGGCTCTCTTTTAATCAGCACAACCAACTGGAGAACCTCTTTGTTTAGGGGACGGTTCTTTGCTGGTGTAATGTGGTTCTTCATTTTTATTGTTGAGTTTTTTTTTATTACTTGAGCCTTTGCATTCTAATCGTTGGAACAATTTATCTCATGTGAGAACTGCTCAGATTTCAGCAGCGTTGACTTCACTGCTTGAGATGTCTTTTGCTGTCATTCGATTCCAAGTAGAGCTTGACACCTTGATTTCATCTAGTATTGTGTTGTATCTTTTATTGTTATTATCTCATTGCTTTTATTCAGATTTCTATTTTCATCACAGTGTTTCACTTCATTGTGGAGTTTTATTGCCCTGCTGTTTTAGTTGTAGAGTCCTTTGGTTAAGCTCCTGTTGTTTCAAATGTGCTTTCTAATACTAAAATTAATTGAGTCTGACACTGATTTTATGTGGGAGCAGGTGATAGCATGAAATTACTACTGCAGCTCATATAGTTAAATAGATATTTTAATTATTGATTACTCTGCAGTTTTCTTCCCCATTATTTGACTAATTATTTGGTCTATTAAACATCAGAAAACACTGAGTAATGCCCCTCACCATTTCCCAAATCCTAAACTGGCATCTTGTTATATGTTGTTCATCTGATCAACAGTCCAGAGCCCCAAATACTAAATGGAAGACCTAGAAATCAGTTGCAAGTTCTTACATTTGACCTTTTTGCGTATTACTTAAAGGATTATCAAGTCATATTATCAAAACAGTCATTGATTCATATCCTGTCCGGTGACTAAACAACTATTCATTGCAGCTCTATGTGACATGTAAAACCACACCTCGGCATCTCTCCAAGAGAACAGACGCCATGACACCAAGTATGCACTATACTGAAAATGATAATGGGCAGATGTGGGGGTCATAGACTAGAAATCATCAAGAACAAGTCACACATCTGCCGCACACACAGTTAAGGAGGGTGCTGATATTGCCTTGTAGAATGTCGTCTCCCTCTTCCTGAAGGCTTCAGGGATCAGGTTGTCAAGACACGTCCATCGAGATCATTATGTGGCAGATTGTCGCACCGTACTGTCTGAAACAACTTCTTAGACGACAAAATTGTGGGCATTGAACTGTCTGACTACAGTCGTAACTGACATGACAGCATCCAGCCAACAGCCAGCTGTCGTCTGTCTCTTGTCATCTGTGGCATTGTGTCATTTAAATAAAGCTCCATTTTAATGTGGCCTTTCATAGTCACTGGTAAAAGGAGTGTTTGGTCACGCTATCTGATCATTGTCATTCAACCAATAGAAATGAGATTTTTAACCTTTTCTTTAAGTCAGGAAAGAAGACCATTAGCATGCTGCAATAATACTTTTGCTCAGTGTGACATTAAACTTTACATATATAAAATTTTAATGCATTTATGCATATGCTGATGAGACATGTGAATGGCAATTTATTATACCCCAGGAAAAAAACGTGTACACATCGTTGGGTGGCAGGATAATTATGGTCATCTTTAAAATACTTGCAAGTGTGAGTTTATAATTCAACATCATATATATATACTGTAAACTACTAGAAAACAAATAACTTCCCACTGCTTTTAATTTACAATATATAAGTGATGCAGCCTGATTTTATGAACAGATCAGAAACATGTCCTTTGGAGAAAAAAAAGAACTTGAGTTTACTTTGCTTCATACATTGACTGCAAGCACAATAGATTATTTTCAGAGATGATCAAATTATTGGTGCTTAACTTCAACATTGCAACATATTTCCAAAATTACTTTAACTAGATTGTGGGGAAAATATTCCAGTCAGTCATCAAGTCATAGCATTTGTTTAAAGCCAAAGTAACAGCAATGTGATTCGTTTTGTTCATTTAAGTTGAAATATTTGTGTGCCTAAAACACAGACTTTAAAAAGCATCTCTAGCATTGAGATGGTGGCAACATTATTACACACATTCAAAACATTTCTGACAAGGACGGATGATTATATGGGTTTTTTCTACCCTGCATAAACGAAACACTGAAAAAAACTGTTGTCAGCTGAATGGAGACAAGCAGAGTAGCTATGATCATGTGGAAAATGTTACTTCTCTTGTATTCATTTTACTCATTCAGAAGAGAGCTGCTCACAATATTCAGTTGCTGCCTAAATATTTCGTTGTGAAATTTCACTGTTCAAGCAAATGGAGTAACTTGTCATCAAAAATTCTCATTCAGAGTTAAATGTTTTTTTTTTTTTAAAAGACTACCACCATTGTGCAAAACTGTTTTCTCCATCTCACACATTTTTGTATTCCAAAGCTTCTTTCATACTTGAGAATAATAATTGTACCAATAGTGAAGAAAGTATACAGTATTATCAAGATTAGCAGGCCTGTGTGTATTTGTGTTTTCTATAAACTAAATAGGCACTGTTGAATTATTAGTAGGTGTACTTTAAAAGACAGTAGTTTATGTTTTAAATTCTATATCTGATGGATTTCAGCAGTCATTTCTTACATTTTTAATTTCACAGAAAACCTACATTTTTATATTATGAAGCAGAGTGAATAGACGTGTGGATGGTATTTAATGTCAAGCATTTCCTCCCTCTCAGCTAATACTTTTCACAGTCACTAAGATGAACCTCCTCTCACTGGTACTCACTGGTGTTGGAGCTGTAGCTGTAGCCTGCAGTGGTGGGTGGTGGTGACTCCGAGTCCACAGAAGCTGTATCTTCATCCTGGGAGCAGCCCGCCTGGATGGCCCGCAGGTAGCTGTGGCTGCGCGACCGGAAGCACGTGGGCGCAGGCAGATCCAGAGCCTCCACCGCCTGTGATTCCCCCTCGCAGTACTGCACCGAGTGCCCACAGCCCTGCCCGCATACCTGAAAGAACGTGTGCAGACTCACACGCTGAGGGCAAGAGGGCAGACTGATGAACATGCATTTAAAAGATCTGCACTCAGTTGTGGAAGAAGTAGTATGGAACAGAACAGGAATCTAAAAATATTCAGTTACAAATAGATGTCATGTGCTGAAAATTAGGTTGCAGTGAATTGTGTCTGTGAGTGTTTATAAAGCTAAAGTATAAGAAACATTTTACTTTTCAGATTTGTTGTAACTGCTTTTTATACATTTAGATAGTCTAGTCCGGTGGCTACCAAACTAGAGCTGGGTCCTGATGTGATTGATGGAGTTGGAAAGAAAAAAAATATGAAACACATGGCATGAAAGTATAATGTAGCACTCTACAGGAGTAAATGTATTTTCTGCCTCTACATTTCATAATTAAATGCTGTGATGGCATCAGAGTTACATGTTGTAAAACTTCAACTCATATTAAAGCCAATGCAAGGGTGATTATATTATACATGGTGCAAAGAGAGTATAAAAAAGTAATGTAGCATTGTACGAATCACTCAAAATAGCTTTTTCTTTCAATGTTGCATGGGTTTGTGTTGTTGCTGTGTGATGGGAATAAGCAGTGACATTCGGCATCATCTGAAATGTTTGATCAAGCGACATGAAAGGAAGTAGAAACGAGCAGTGGTAGTTATTTTTATGTTTGGCATTTTAGTAGCAAATACGAAAGTGTCGTGTTGTGGGTGGTACATAAACATGAAAAACGATCCCTTACTCCAAATGCTGTATACGTAAGTATCAAGAAATCCTTTAGTTTGATTGACTTTACCTTCTTCCTAAAGGAAAATGCGTCTCTAAATCATTATTTGATTAATATTAAACCTTTCCTGTTGAAAATAGTGACACCGTTGCTTCTTCGTGAAAGGTATTTTTGCCTCAGCTGTTGACAGTATGTGATTCTGCATCCCAGTCCAATCGTGCTGATGAAGATGTACAACAAGTTCCCTCTCAGGCAAATGTTCCACTTTAACATTCTGCAAATGCTCTCAAGCTTCTTTTCTATTCCTCCTGCTTATTCCCGACTGGTTTATTCATGTACCATCTCTGCAGTCTCACAGACATTCATTAAAATATTCTCTCACAGTAGCTTCAAAACTTTAGAGTTGCGCCGATGTATTTTCTGCTGCCTCTCTTGTGATTTTATCCTTAATTACATGTACTCTTCTTTTGTAGGGGTAATTGGATTTGAGTCAAAATTACGCAATTACTTGTTTCTAAAATGTACGCTCAGTAGAGAGTTTATATTGCATCATCGTACAAGATAATTATAAGGTTTTTGTTGTAACTGTTGCAGCTTCATAATGCCGTTGAACTACTTTGCATTATTCTGACAAGCGGTTCTTTTTTTTCCCCCCACCCCATTTAGAGCAAGGAGGATATGCTTAATAACAGAAGCACCTCCACCACCGACACTGTAATGCAATACAGTTCAACAGAGTCACAAAATACTTCCCCATCAGTGTTTACTGATCTAAAGCAGATACCTAAAATAAAAAATGATCTTTGTGAACAAGTAATAACGAGCTACAGAAACAGCAGCACATTTGATGTTTGATCAAAAACATACCTGAGCGGTCGAGGCTCTGCCCAGCGTACCAGAGCACTGGCTGAAATCATTGTTCCTGTGGCGTGGAGGGGCCTCCAAGGGGCTCACCAGGCAGTCTAAGTTATCAAGGCTCCGATTAGTGGACAGCTCTTTCAGTGACGGCAGGGTGCTGTGGAGGTGAATGTAATAATCAGCCTCTCAGAAGTCAGAGACCGGAATAAATGAGGGCTGTGTTTAATTGATGATATCCAGGAAAAACTTCAAATCACATTTCTGAAAAGTTCCCCTGGGTATTTTAAAATTAAATACTACTGAGATGTGTGGAGAGTGATATGTGCTTTAAAATAGCAGCACAGAGGAAATAATGACTCATGAGCAAAACTGCCAAATAGAATTTTATAAATATTCCTTATTAATTGATCCTAAAAAATCATTTCCTCTGTTCTGGCCTGCCAATGTGGCACTTGGGTGTTAGTGAAAATGTGTGTGCACTAAGCAGCAGCGTGTGCTGGAGTGATTTCCGAGAAAAAATTTGCATGTTATGAAATCAGGGCTTGAGGAAGCAGGTGAGAGAAGAGTACTGACACGCCACGCAGGGTACCTGCAAGGTGAGAGATGGAACCGTGGGCAGAGAGGAAAACTGCTGGGAGGGTTAGACAAAAAAGGTGGTGGGTAGTAATGGTGGGACAAGTGAGGGAGTGACGAGGGCCACACTGCCTGCCTGTGGATGACACTGACCTCAGATGCTGCATAGAGCATGCACTCTGCAGAGGAGACCACAGATAATCCTCCCGCATGAGAGCGTAGCAACGAGGCCTGTCCGTGTCGATGTAGGGGTAAAAGACATGGCAAACAATTTCACCTCCTATTGCTTTAGCAGTAGATAAATATGATACTGTGTGTAAATTCTTGCCCCCCTCTTTAAGCTGCATCTTATTATTTGTGACAGGATGCTGCCATCTGCTGACTACCTCTGGGGACATAAGTCTCTTCCCACAATTTTAACAAATACTCCTTCAGTGCCTGTTTTTCATGAATGTAAAGTAAAAGAGCACAAAGTCAACTATGGTGAAACGATGAGTATGATAATCAAGGTCATAATTCCAGTACTACGGTTTAGAATCTCTATGCTATGGGACTTACTTGCGTGGAGGTGGTGGTGGCTGCTGCTCACTCAAGGAGTGCTGTGTGGCCTTCAGGTAACTCTGGCGCCGAGCTGCGGATTTGGGGGAAGGTTTGGGGCTTCCCTCTGAATCCTCGCTGTCTTCTAGGTCTCCCATAGCTTTCACATAGCTGCCACTGCGCATCCTTCGGCAAGGGATCTCACTTCCTTTGGCCCGTCCGCGTCCCAAAGTTCCTGCCCACTCCCCCAGAGGGACCTGGTTTGTGAAAATGCACACATTGACACAGTGTAAAGTAGATACTTTAAATATATCCTTTATAGACACTGAGTGTTTTTCACAATCTGTTTCAGATTTGGTTTGCGAATTTCATTAATCTTCACATTATGATTGTGTGCTTGTGCAGCAATGGTACATAAAAAGAAAATATGACAACAACGAATGTTATGATTTGTGAGAAAAATCTATAAATGTGACTGAGTATGAACAATGAAGATAAAGCACATATGATCAACAGAACGAGGGTCATTCTCATCAAATTATCAGCCAAAGGAAGTGATTCCCAGTGCTTAAAACTGACCAATAAAACCACCCATCCTTAGAGAAATTATAATGAAATCCATGCAAACTTACAAGGAATGATGATGAAGATGAATACTCACTGGCCCTCCTACCTGAAGGAACTGTTGTGTCAGGTCTTGGTGGCATGACTTTGATTTAAGCAGGGTCCTGTTGACCGTAGCAGAGCCCTTCTGCAACACTTGCCTGGCCTGGCTGAGGGTGAGAGTGGACCAGGACCCCCTCTTCACTAGTGTATCATCCTTGCTTCCCCTAGTTCTTCCCTCCTCCTCCTTGGATCCTACCTGTGTCGCTTGGCAAGCCAGGAACTTGAGGTCACTGCTGCTTTTCGAGGTCTTGAGAGTATGTGCAGAAATTGTGTTGTAGCCCTGTGGAATATGTCTGGGAGGGGCCTGGCTGTCTGACACCGCTCTGCCGAGAGTCATCATGCTCAGTGGGTTGCGGTAACCTACAGCAATAGTGCCAGCTTTGGTAGTGTCAGTGTCCAGGGCATCATCTGAGCTCCAGAGGCCTAGTGTATTAGGCCTAGGTCTCTGCTTTGGCCCCTCAGTCTTAGCCCTATCTTTACTCTTACTCCTGCGGGTTGGTCTACCACCATCCTCGCCACTTCCTGTGGATCCAGTTATTCCGCCAGCAGAGCGTCCGTTTAAGCTGCCTTTGATTGCAGAGTTTTCAAGAGACTGCGATTTGGCGAACAGCTTCTGCACAGAGTGCATCAGGTGGCGTATGCGTCCTGGACTCTCACTGCGTTGCTTTGACATACGTCCTCTGTGGAACTGCAGCGTACTGAAGCCATCACGGTGTAGAGGCAGGTGCCTCTCCAGCTGATCCAAAAGGTTAGAGGGCAACCGATTCATCTTGGCTGCCGCTGCAGAGGAGATGGTGGCTGATCCACTGGTGATCATAGGAGCACCAGTCAGGCCAAGACCCAAACCCATACCCATAGACAAGGAGGTGGACAGTGTACCTGCCCTGCTGCCCTGCCCAACTCCACCACCACCAGCCACGCAGCCCTGGGAGCAGTCGATCTGGTCAGCCTGGGAGGTGAAATGCAGGCGAGGGAAGGTGCTGCTGTTGGACATCTGGCTGAAAGGCAGCAGGCAGTCAGGGGTCATGGCGGGGGGGCTGGTGGGAGGGCACTGGTGGAGATGAGGGTCCAGAGTGCCATAATGGTTTATGGTAGGGCTCAACAGAAAAGAGCTGTGAGGGTCAGAGGTCAAAGGGCACAGAGGCTTCTGTTGACATCCCGCTGGTTCACACGAGTCAGACAGGTGACGACTGCGGTTGGCTCCTAACCCTTTCATGGTGGCTCAAGTGTTTCCTTAGAACATGTCTCCAATCAGTGCAGATCTACTGACCTGAAGGGCTCATCCTGCAGTGGAGAAAGATGAAACACACAGAGAAACAGTCCATTAAACAGGCAATTCAAACAAGGCAAACATCATTGGGAGGGACAAGGATCACCCTCCTTGCCTCTTCGTTTGAACTGTTGCCATCTGGTCGATGATACTTCACCCCTTGACTTGCCTAAAACAGATCTGAATAATCACTTGTTCCTCAAGCAGTTATCCTTAAACAAGCATCAGTGTCCAGGCCATTCAAATCTGGTACAAGGTGCGTGATCAGGGTATGTGATTGAGTATGTTTAATGCTAATTTGTTTGTTGTGATGAAATGGCATGTGACTATACTGCGAACCAAATTTCCCCACAGGGAAAAATGAAGTGTTTATCCAGACTGATAGTCGTGTAGAAGTGAATAAATAATAAACTCGAACAACACTTCTGGGTTAATTCCTGTCACGTTGTAGTTATTGTCTCTGACTGACCAGGTTTTACTCTTGTTTGTTACCAATGCACTAACAAGGAATGTTTAAGAAAAATGTGCCAGTGTCTGTGCCTTTATAGAGCTTACACTAAACAGTGCATAACAGTAAAACAGCCATTCATGTACAATATAAGACTTCTACAGGGGGAGCTCTACACAACTATACTTAAAACTAATGAACACATTAGAGTTAGAGCCTATTCAGAAGTGTTTCTCCCTGTGTGTCCTTGGATTCTGAGAGCAGTAACTGAGCCAAAAAAAGACATTATAGGCTGCCACTGCTGTGTGGTGCATTTCACAAAGGCAGCATAACACAGCAAGTAATGTGGAAAACAGAGCCATTGTCCTCTACAGTAAGTTATCAAAGACTGTAAGTTGCTGAACACAACAAACCACCAGGTGGCGCACCAGCAGCAAGTGCACAGAGGACAGTGTTTGCCTTTAGGGAAAACATATACACATATAGTATTTGGGCCTTACAGTATGTTTCAAAATGAGAATGCCTGGGTTTAATGAACTACATATTTGTATAAAATAATAAAACAATCACAATACATTCTAATAAAGTTAATATGTTGTGATTTAAGTGGTTTGGAAGCTACATAAACTGTTTTTCTTTCCATCACTATCCCCATCACTAAATACATAAAAGCAACAGAGCCATGACAGTGAAAAATAAAAGACAAACCGACTACATCACATTTTGTTCTCAGTGAACAGGACAGCCTATTCAGTTTACTGTATGAATTGTTCCACCAAAGCAAGTAGCAAGACAGCCTGAGGCCCAATATAAAACATCACAGTGATGTACAGCCTGCAGGTACTGCACTGACAATGCATAGGAGAGCGATTTTGTGACTCATACATGTAAATGAGTTTTTTATTTAAGAAGTGCTATTTGTTCCAAAGCAGGAAATGAACCTCATTTCCACAAATCATTTTTGGTGCTTCGCCATCCTCCTAAATCTACTTACTGTGGTATGAATTGTGATTCCTTCTTTTCCAACCATAGGGAACACTAAATCTTCCACATTGCTCACTAACAGAAGAATTTCGAGGCAACGGCAAATATTTTACAGTTGTATTTCAGTGGTGTCTACACTGGCTACAAGCAGAAATAAATGCTGAATTCAATCTGGAATAAAACTTCAAACTTCACTCTAATGTCCCTGTCATCCCTGGTAGCTGCCGAGCTGACAGCTCTGATGTATAGCTAATGGCAGTTTTCTCACTGCTTCTATGGGATATCGCTAAATCTAATATGGCCTCCCAGTCAATAATATGCTTTACAGTTTCCCCTGCAAATGCAATAATTACTCTTAATATAGCACTTGTTTTTGTCGTCTACTCCATATGATATATCTTCGTCATAAAGGCAAACATGGTGTCCTGGCTAAGTGCCTCAATGCCACATCAGCAGGCTGACCAAGAGCATAAAAACACACACAATGCAGCGCAAATAAGGGAAAAGGAGATATTTTAAGGCAACTGTCTCGTGTGCTTCCTTCACAGATGTACTTATTCTCAGAGCTCACTATGAACATACAGTAATGTTGCATCAAGGTTATGAAAACTCATAATTCACACAACAGAAATCCATGTTACATTAAATTCACTCTAACAGATGCTGTCTGTATCAGAGTGGAGTGACTCACCGATCAGTCAATGGTAAGAGCCCTCTCCCACAGCAAGCATGAAATCTTGCCTGGGAGCTGAATGTGGAACATTAACTGCACACATTTTCATTTCTCTGTGTTGGTTTGCCACTTCTTACATCTCTCTGACCTCCCCATACACTCTATACAGTGTGAGAGCAGTCACTTATCTGAGTTAGTGTTCCTGGACGGGCACAGCGGTGTGCTGACAAATACACCGACGTTTTACAACGCCACAGCCTGCTTTAATTCATCCACCCGAGCTGACTGTAGCCCCACGTGCTCACATCCTGTAGGCGCCACTGCTGACAAACTGACACACACCTACACAGTGACACACCAACACACACTGACACGCACAAGAACGTGCTAAATCGCCCACCCACCCATCCACCGCACCAGCGAAACCCTGTCGAGTGTTGAGCATCGCAGGGGCAAGATGAGAAAGAAATAATGTTCACAGTTCATGTAATTCTGTCGCAGGTTCAGTGCATCTGTCTGTGTGTGTGATGGTGGCCAGCAGGCTCCTGCATAATTACTAGGTGAATGAATCCTTGGACTGCATGTGATATTCGCAGATATGTGTCTGCTTCACACACACAACATAGAGGAGCAATGACTGGGTGCTTATCTCAGAGAATCTCTCTCATTCACAGAGTGACAGGAGTCTCTTTGACCTGCCTGTAGTCACCTGCAGCATCAAAAGTGTAATTACAAACGAAACGTGACAATAGTACCTTGCTCTAGTCGAGCGTTATCAGACCAAATTATCGGAACATACAGGAGTTGAGGTCTGTTCACGAGAGGCTTATTGTAGAACAGAGGTATGTGTCTTTAAAGCTAGCATTTGTGTGGTATAGTAAAAATAAACATTTATAGTAAATGTTAGGATGTAAAATATTATGCAGGAATGCACTGAAAAAACACAGAAATAAAACCAATGAAACTCTTTAAAGAGAAAATCTCTTCTTCAAGCAGAGAAACAGAATGCTCATAAGAACAGTGCCTGTCTTTACAAGTTTTATCAACAAGATAAAAATAAAATCAGAAAAAAATGAAAATGTAAAATAACGTCTTAATTAGAGTCTAACCAGGAATAAGAGCATTCCATTTAAATGCTTATACTATAACTTAATTTACAGCAATATTCTTAATTACCATATTTTATTCATAATAATTTTTAGTTTAGTTTATTGACCTTTCCGCAGTAATTCATAAAGGCAACAGATAATAATAATAATCAACCGTGTTTACAAGGTGCTTCTCAAAACAGAGCTGAAAATCGAGATTAAAAAAATCAGCATGCTAAAAGCTGAATAAAATCAGCACTGACAATGAATTTTGCTCATGGCTTTTCCATGGACAGCCTGCGCCACATTCTCCCAGTGACAAACCACAAAAGGAAAAGATATAATGTCTTTTTATCAGCTAAAGCCGATGAAAGAATCACTGCCTATTCCCTCTACGCAGCACTACACTACAGCGTTAACAGGGTCGACAGAACAAAACTGGATGGTTGATTCACTAAAGCCTTTAAAAAGCACAGGGAAGTCTCAAGCTTTAACATGCGTACCATGAAAAATATCTTTTTCTATGGAGAGACAAAGCAGCTCAGAAGGAGTGTGCAGAAAGTCAGGTTCATCCTCTGGTATAAAGCTCTTTACTATGCATTTATAGTACAGAACATACACGTACACTCTTATTATGATGAACTACATCTCTTTGCTTGCAGAAACTGCTTTCTTTTGGCCTTTTGGGAGCAGTGGAAGCAATCTGTAAACACGACACTGACATATTATCACCTTTTAAGTTCATATTGCAAACTTGTTAGCAACCAGTTTCCTGTTAACACCTGTTAATCTGGCAAAGCAACATTATCATTCATTTGGAGCAGTGCCTCTGGCCACCTGACAAATTATTACGATTCTCTCCTTTTAGCTCTTTTTTATCTCAACTAACTTGTGAGGAAAATATCTTGCTGTTTAGCTGCTGAATGCTTCACTATGTTTGCCAGCTGGTTGCTAACTGTGTTTGGTGCTGAGCAGGTAGTGTGGAATCAGATGATAGTTCATCACTACCAGTGTCCCCTTTTAAATTAATCATAATCATTTGATTCAGTATATAGACATATTGGTAATAGCTGGTTGAAAAACCTACCAGCAAAAACGCGATTTTAACCACAGTAACAAAGATCTACCAAGCCAGTAGGAAATGGAA
This sequence comes from Stegastes partitus, assembly GCF_000690725.1. NCBI lineage: Eukaryota > Metazoa > Chordata > Actinopteri > Pomacentridae > Stegastes > Stegastes partitus. Next base: position 469,801 of record NW_007578054.1, on the reverse strand, counting down.
AAGACTGCCATTTAATGGACTGTCTGCACATCTGTTTATTTCACTCTAATAATTTCAGTATTCACTATCGAGGTTTAATAAAACAGTCAAATGGAATCAAGAGGCCACTTGAGTCATCAAGTGAGTTTCACCTTTAATTTGAATAATGCGGCAACATTGGCAGTGTATCCACTTTCTCGGCACAGTAAACATGTTATGGTCCACCACACAGTTGCTGATACATCCTCTCCCAATTACTCTATAAAAATGTGGCATTAGGAGATATAGAAAAGTGGCTTGGTGTCCTACTTTATATATCAATGAATATCCATTGCATTCAAGCTCCTGCCAAATGAGTTCACACAACGCTGATTGAGCCTGTCTGCATTTGGTAGTAAATCAGAGTATTAAATCTGGTGTGTACTGCAACATTCCTACGTCGGTGCACAGGTAGCGATGCTTCTTTTTTTTGTCAATCGGTGATGTTTGGTTTGCCAGAGATACAGAGGGATGCAGCTGTAAGGCCCAAACAGCAACTTCTGGGGCTAAAAAATGAAGGCAACACAAAGCACCCAAAATTGCATTTCCTCAAATGGCCACTTGAGGCTGGCTCCAAAAATGAGTCAATCCCTGTAGACCCCCATGATAAAACGTCCAACTTCACTGCAGAAGTGAACATTTTCATAACCTTTTACAAAAATGGTTTTAGTTTCTCGAGCTAATTTTCCTGTTCATGACAACTATACAGGTGTGAATGTTTATACAACTCATTCATTTAAAGTTGTGTTATGGCTTAAAGTGATTTAATTCAATGGAATTCAGGGCACTTCAGTTCGCATGATGAAGACCCTACAATATTATATTAGAGAAAGAAACTTAACAAATTCAAACATTTAAGCTTTAAGCAAGTACAGAAGGAAGAAAAACTTCCCTTCCACCACAAGGAAACCTCCAGGGAAGGCAGCCATCTGCCTCATCCGGTTGGGGTGAGGGTAAAGGTGACTCAGAAAAGGATAGCTATGCATATTTAAGGCCATGACTCCTTTAGCAATAGGTGGGTACCATCACAGATAGGAACATGACCTGGAGGCACTTGCATGGCAATCTCATGTCTTTACTCATTTTTGGAGTAGCTGATAATAAGGCAGAGCCAGGCACAGCCAAGATGCCGACTTTAGCACACATCTATAGCGTTTGTGTAATTACTCCTACTGCTAGAAGGGAAAGAAAAAAGACCAGTTCTGTAGGTTTATATAATACACATTATTCATTTTTTCCATACATATAAACACATTATTGCTGCGCATTGTATTTAAAGCAGTACTGATATGAACAATGTCAAATACACGTTTTTGCGTATTTTTGCCTAAGGTATATGCCGGCTCTCAAACAAAATAGCTAAACTAAATAACTGAAATTTTATTCAGCCAAGGTACCTCCACCGTTGAGACTACAACTCATCTATTAAACTAGACCCAGTATACAGGCTGTTACTGTGTATTGCATGCATGTGCATATGCCATCGTTGGCTCTCTTACAGCGTTGTTTCACATGTTACTGTGTTGGAAAATCAAAGCCAGATGACAAACAATTAACAAGCACAAATGTTATCGAGGCTGCAGCTTTGGAAATGGAATAAATGTTCATTGTTGGAAGACGTCTGAAACTTTCAAGCACCTTGTAGTTATGTAATGTTGTTTTCCAGAGCTTCCTCTGAAAAGAAAAGTAAATCCCAGCGGGGAGAAATAATATTTATAGCATGCTTTAGGTTATGTATCAGATTTTGCTGCTGTCAGGTAAGAGATATTTTTGATTATTAGGACACTTCTGTTGGAATTATCATGAAAACATAGTCAATTGTCAGTTATCTGATGCTGGCATTTTCTTTATTTTACTGCATTACTACAGGAGTATTTGGTGATGCTCTTTTTTTTGTAATTTGGCTGCAATAATTTCTAAGATATTCTGTTCTAAAATCTAAAGTCAGCTATACACAGAAGTAAATTCAAATCAGTTTTTATGTGATTAAAAGCTACAAAGTTGTCTTGTACCTGACAATACATGACATTAATATCAATAAAATCTCAGTAAAGTGGACAAATACTGTAGGTTTTTTACTGTTAAGAAAAGAATGTAAGTACCCAAAAAAAGCACCTGTAAATACCTACCAAGATTTTAAGAGTTAAAATCAGTTTTTACCTCATAGAATTAAACAAAGAGTGGGGGAAAAAAATGTGAAAATATATTTTTCTAGTGTGTTTAATAATGCTACATGGGTTTCTTCTGATAAATAAAAGAGAACAAACAATATAAAATGAAAATTAGTGAATATATTTGGGAATGGTTTTCACACAGAGGTTTACAGTTGAACAAATGGGGATAGAACTCTGAACATAAATGTACTTTGACAAAACAATCATCCTCACAGGCTCAGAGAAATTGCTGCTGCTTTGTCAAAACCCCCATCATTGGCCCGCTGGGATGTGATGTCACGTAGCCCGATGCTGACATACAGCTCCTGTTAGACCTATGTGAGGCTCGCTAACAAGCAGAACCAAGAGTTGCTGGTCTGTGTCCCATAGAGCCACCAAGCAGGCCTGTTATAAATGTCTCCTGTAGCTGTTCACTTCCCCTGCAGCCTCCGGTGATGAGCAGAGGGAGTGGCGAGACGGTGAAGAAAGAGAGAGGTATCGATTTGGGTCTCGCTCCTTGTTCTAAGGGCGAATATACAGCTGCTGGGTATTGGCTTTTGCAGTCTCCTTCAGTAATCACCTTTTTTTCCCTCATTGCTTCTCCCAGTCATCCACTCTTTTTCAGGCACACATCCAGCACATTTACATTACAATCCAATGCAAATACTGCCTGCAATGTGTATTTTTAAAATATTTTGTATTTCATCAGCTTTTTTTTTTCTCCCCCTATTGCTGTTTTCATGTTTAGTAAACCTGGCTTTGCAAAAACGTAGAGGATTCAATAAAAAGTCACGACAACCACTGAGAACGTGTCTGTCTTCTTCTGAGCTTCCACAAGTACAAAGTCCATGTTTACAGTAATAACACTTAAGATGGGCTGACACCATCCGCTATCCCCACTGTCGAGTGAGAATCTACTAATAGCTTGTTTCAGTCACAAAGTTATGTCATCTGTGCTTCCTGTGGATAAAGCAAGTGTTGTTCTGTACTGCCTCGGGAAAGCAAGAGCAACAAAGGCTCATTTCTGAGGATAACAGGGCTAATCAGCACAAAAATCCTTCTCTATATCATGCATCTAACTAAAAAGAATCAGAGCAAGTAGTTTCTAGTTAGGATTTTTAAGAATTTAAATGTTTACCCCCAATCAAGGCACTTCCTTAATCCTACTTTCAAATGCACCATTTATCTGTCACCTCAGTATTAAAGGATGTTTTGGCTTGTTACGCTTCTTAGCCAATAAACAGAAATCCACCGAAATCCACATCCAAAGCACATTATATCCAGATTGTTTGAGTTTGTGCAAAAACTTTAAACGACAATTCACTGTATTACGGGGCTTATGTGTCCAGCTATTTCTTGGCTCCAACCAGCCGTCTCCTGGAGTCTCCACTGGTTGCCTGGCAACTGCCCAGAGACAAGAAGTATGACATACCAGATTTATTGTAATTACAAGTTTCTGATTTGTAAATAAGGTTCATGTCAACTTGTAAGTTATAATTACAACTGGGAAACTCTGGCTTTTCGGAAAGCTCACAAAAGTATCTGAAAAACCAAACAAACATGGAAGTTTCACATCATCCAGAAGCCATTATTTGATATACAGTATTTTAATCCTTATGCGACCAACACTGTAGTCATACAAGCATCTTGTTGATGTAGTCCTCATATACCGGAAACATGGGAATCATTTCCATTCAACTCATATAACATAAATACAGTAATAGTCCAACACATCAATAACTGTAGAGTGACCAGTTGTCGCTTTTGCTTGGATTAAACAAAAGAGATATGACATGGTAACCTTCAGTTTTAAAGGTGGTTTTAAAGGCAGGTTTTGGGACATAACCACACTAGCTCTTTGTGCTAAGCTAAGCCAACTGCTTTGTAGACATAAGAGTGGTATCAGTCTTCTCATCTGCCTCTCTAGGAGAAAGCTTTATTATGATGGAAATGTATTTCTCAAATTGTCCTATAACATGAGCAGAGCAAAAAAAAAAAAAGACAATAAAAATGTAACTATGACACTTAAATAGCCCCCTTGCAATGCCAGAACACTTTATATTTTCTCATGCCTTGATTCTAAACTAGCTTTTGTTTTTCTGAAGATTATCTGTGCAATTGAGTGTCGAGTAAAATATCACAGATACTAAGATATAACAGAGTCATCCTGACACTGTGGCTATATAAATCTAAAAAACATTCATTTGAAATAACATTTAACCTCAGGGCTGGCGCACAGAGACATTTCCTCTGCACAAGGGATTTAACTGCCAATTGTTGGTCAATCATTTCATCGGACAAGGCAGAGGTTGTTGAAAGAATCAATTATGCCCTGGGAAATTATACTTAATCCAATCATATAATGTGATCACAATAAAACTTTATCGGTATTACAAGATGTATTCATTCTTGGTGGATCTACAGATGTTCTCAGTTTCTTTTGGGCTTTTTAAAAATAAATCTTCCATATTTTAGGTAATTCATTTTTGGCTCTTATAAACATAGTTCATGTTTGAGGTTGATGCCACATTTAGGCATCAGGTAGATGTTACACATACAGCCAAAAGATCACACTGGCAGACTTACAATGTTGTGTTGTAGGTAAAGCAATGTGAGAGTGAATGTGTAGTCCAGCAGATGGGGCATTTTAATATACAGTACAAGCTAGTGCAGCTGACAACTTTCATGCCTCTGTATTTGCAGTAGGTAGAAGCCATCCAAAGTATCTGCTTATCTTATTCGGTGACTGGCTTGTCAGGAAACTTTGTTGATGGCATGCAAGCACGCCTTCAAGAATCTGAAAGCATCTTCCTTTCACATTGTTGAACATTGGGATGTTGCTTTTTAAAATGTGAAGCCTGCTAAAATATTCACAGCTAGTAGCATTTGCCGTTCATGGGATTCTCATCAGTGCTTTGCCCATTAAAGTGATCCCACTGCACCGCTCTCCCTTGTTCACCACTGCACACACTGAAGTGTAATTAGAGAGAGAGAGGTTGCTCATTTCCCTTGGGCCATTCACCATCCTCTCTCTGCTGCTGCTGGTTCCTTTCTGCATGTTTTCATTTGGTAACATCTTGAGCTGGCACCTCAGCACTGCCTGACCCCAAGATCCACTTCAGTGATTCTGCAAGGCTGAATGTATGTCTTGGTGCTAGACAAAGGGGGCAACATTTATGATTAAAAAAACAAAGATGGCTTATTGTCTAGCCATACAATGATGCGTAAATCTTTCACATAATTTGCTGGTAACATTAGAGTATTTTTTCGATTATACCTATGCAGATCAAAATCCTATTTTTTAAAATAATAATTAGGAAACATCTATTTTTGATTCTAAATATGTTCTTCTCTGTTTTTCTGTCTTCATAAAGCAGAACTGTAGCATAAGCTGTAGTGCGACTGTTAAGAGCTGTGCACTTTCCTTGCTGTCAAATTGACTTTGACACTGTATTGGTCTCAGGCGAAACAAGACATAAAGGACCCAATAAGCTGCACGCGTTAACCTCTGCAGTCATGTGCTGGTGTGTCATGCATGCTAAGCATGCACAGCCGAGTGTCTACACTGTTAAAACACGCTACCCATAAATCCAGAATAGGACTTGGGCCCTGGGGAATTATTGCATGCTATTGGTTAGTAGCTGGTGGGGTGAATCCTCCACCGGTGCTCGTTTAAAATGCTGTCAAAGCTTTAACAGTCCCGGGGGGTCGCGCTTATAGAGGAAATGCTTCAGTCTACTCTAGAAACCAAAAAAGCAGAACAGATATCACCATACTATCGGAAGCTCAATGCTTTGTCTAAGTGTTAACTTCAGTTTTTAAATCTGCTGTCTGGCATCATGCTTTGCACAACTGTATGTTAATAGCCTGCTGGATTTCTAACCCATTTTCAAACTATTGGGGTTAATTCTTTGCAGGCCGGATTAAATCTATCCGTTTGATTGTGAGCTCTGTGTGCTTTATCTCTTTCTATGCTAACTGACCCCCAGAGTGCGACTGGACTTCCTCCAACATCTAATCTTATGCATGTTCAGTAAAATAACGATTGCCTTTGTTTGTGTTCACTCAGTTCAGGGATTCGTCACGACGACCAGCTGGATTCCAAATGACAGTTAATATGACAATAATCTGAGCAACTCAACTTCATAAAACTAAAAGTAATCTCAAAATATGTTCTGAAATTTGACCTAGTGTGTGATCATTTAAATGAAAATTGGGGGTTTGCAGTTGAATTACCATAAATCACAACAACTTCAGCTACATCATATTAGAGCATGGAGTATTATATTAAATGGATTTTCTCAGAGATTGTCCCATTTAAATCCTATGGGGGCCAAGCTCAGGTCAGCTGAACAGCAGCTGTCCCTAGCTACTCAAATTGGCCCCGGCACTAAAAACAAGATGAAATTAATATGCTGTTTGCTCTCCATAGTGAGGAGGGATTAGAGCATTCAACAGTATCAGGATTTAGGATTCAGTGTGTACAGCACATGACCACAGAGAGCAGTTCGACTGCAGCAGTCAGGGTCAGGCAAGGTAGAGCAGAGGGTTGGAGGAGGAGCCTGTCTGTTAATTAAGAGGCACACTTAAACAGCAGCAGAAGCTGTTGTGAGGATTACACCAAGGTCATATTAAATATGCGCAGATTTTTTTTTCTTTCTAAAAAGCACTGCAAAGTGGTCTAATTACAGTGAACATCAAAGCTGTTCAGCCTGCAATGGGAGTAATAGGATCAGAAGAAGTCAGAGGATCTCATTTAAAACTATTAGTACAGAATATGCAGCAGTGTTAGGTTTTAACACAGCAAAACAGGGTGTAAATATTAGGTTGGGATTATACCTTCGTTTTAATGCTGTAACCTAGACAAAAATAGAAACAAGTCAACATGCCATGAAGAGGGCAGTCTAATCTGTCTGATGGCATTATATAAAAAGTTGAGGTTTGACCAAAGTCATTAGGATTCATCTTGAAAAATGGTAATCCATCAGCTAGATGATGAAACTTTTTACCGGATAGAAGAAACGTGCTTTGACGTACTGATCACGCCAGAGGAAAAGTCAGAGGATCACCACAGTCAGTAGGATTCATTCTCTTGGTACCAAAAATGTGTGTTCAAACTTTTATGCTAATCCACCCCATATTTGTTGAGATATTTCAGTCTGGACCAAAGCTGTGGACCAACAGACTGACTGACATTGCCAACGCTAAAGCTCTCCAAAGCTATGGTGATAAACTATTGTATAGCTAATGAGAACATTTCCGGAGGAGCATACACATTCAGTCAGAGTCCCTGCCACTAGTGAAAGAGACAGGCCCCTCTTTTTCACCCGCTCTGCCAGAAAGCTGATGATATGACCCTTAGGACTATGGCAATTCAGCAGGGGGAGTCACAGGGCAAGCTGGCTCTGCCATCTGAGCAGAGCTGGGAAGGCTGGGGGCCAGAGAGAGAGGCTCAGTGACCAAGGCCGTGCTTCTACGCTTGTCTCTGCTCGTAGGCACAAACACTATGCCTTGTCATCAGCACCAGAAGGATGTTTGAAAGATGCAGTTGTCGCAGGAAAAATATTTCAGCTCTTACTTGAGATACTGGGTGGTTCAGGCAAACAATGACTAAGGCCTGAGCTGTCGTGGTGCTTGTGGAAACAACAGCATTGCTGGTCATTTTATTTATCTGTCCATGTACTATACCACAGGATTCAACCTCATGGCTGAGACAAAGACACTAAACAGCTTTATTACTGTGATCAAAAGCTGCAGTTTTATTACTTTTCTAAAAATAGTTTTGGGTGAATTTGGTCATTCTGGCTAAATTACACTGGCCCCTCATCTCTCCTGGTTAGTCTGATGAGAATTTGTTAGGTAATATAATATTTAGGTCTTCATCTTACTATGTGAAGTCCTATGACATTACTTGTG